>NW_028134710.1:0-87072 GCF_964662115.1 Mustela nivalis | reverse complement strand
AGAGAGTGAGATAGAGGAGCAAGCAGGCTGCCGGCTGAGCAGATAGGCCGATGCGGGACTCGAGGCAGGACCCTGAGATCATGACCTGAGCCGAAGGCAGAGGCCTAAACCACTGAGCCACTCAAGAGCCCCCAAAACTGGTAATTTTTAATCAACGTGAATTTGCTGCATCAAATAGTTCCTTCTTATTCAAATATAAATATATGAATATATTGATCAACTCACTGGCATGTCTTAGGAGAATGTCATACCTTTAGTAGCAAACTTGAAATCTTGGCCATTGGTTTTGATTTTTGCTTTGGTTTTTATAATTTTAAAAATCCCACCAGCCTTTGGCTTGCTCTCACCTGAGTGCTTTCAGCTGTTTCTGCAACAAAACTGTCCAGGCATCAGAATCTCTCATTGTTTACAGTGGCGCCGACTTCTGAACACTTTGTTAATAAAAAGCTTTTTTTTTTTTTTCTTTTGGCTATTGTAAATGTGGAACAACAATGAGGTATTTCAAAGAGGTGAACCACACATAAATTTCTCTAAGGGTGGGGTGAGGGTTACTCAAAAAGGAACTTGACAAGGCTTTTAAAGATATCTATAATCATTATAACTTAACGTGACTTATTGTTACTGTGCCCTTAACTGGGCAAACACTTGTTGGCTTCCTAGAAAGACTAACGTAGTTCTAGATGGTTCTAGCAGCCTTCTAGCACAGGGTCTCATGAGGCAGGGATTCTAGCCACTGGCTGTGCAAGGCATGAGGCCTGTTAGTTATTCTATTTTTTCCTCTGCAGAATGGGCCTTTCCACATTCCAGGTCTTTCTACCCCAATAAATAATGCGGTGATTCTCTTAGTGAGTTGTACTTTTGGTTTAAACAGCCAACTGTCTCTTAAAAAGGACTTTTGTGTAAAGTCCTTTAAAGAAAAAGTCCTTTAAAAAAATTTTTTTTATCTTTTATTTTTTAATCCCATATGTTTACTCTGACCGTGGAACTTTTTTCATTTTTACCTTCTCTGCTGATTAAAATATTCTCTCCAAAATGTCAGTTATTTCCAGGTACTTGCACTGTAGACAATCTTTACATATTTTTTAAAAATCCATTCACGATTCTTAGTGTAAATCCCAGGGATCTGAAAGACTACCATTTGCTATTCATCGAACAGTTACTATCTACACTAAGTGACAGGGTTTCAGAGAACGTGAGCTCACAAGAGATGTAACCTTTTTTCCACTTTCTGCTACCATGTTCATTTCTATGTTACTCAGAGGAGCCTTCTTTGTAGAAACATATTATCCAATCTTTTATGAAGCTGAATTTAAATTCTGTCCCTTCATTCCCCACAACGCTTAAAAAGCCAAGCAAATTTTGTTCCATTTTTTAAGAACCCATAGATGGCATTTTTTTAGTGTTGCGTTTTTGAGTTTTCAACACTCTTTATGTTACTTCTACTTCACAGATAAACAATTGCTAATGACAACGTGAACTTCCTACAAATGTGCAATCAAAATCCCTAGGTACACATTACCGAAGTTCTTTGTTCCCTTTAAACATTATTTCTCTCTTGATATGCATTCTTGTTTTGTATTATATTGCATTATAAAGTTTTTTTTTAACAGACTGCATTTTTTAGAGTAGTTTGGGGATCAAAGTAAAATTCCCTTTCCCCACATACACACAGCCTTCCCCATTATCAACATCCTGTACCACGGTGATAATTTTTCACGCGCACTGACCCTACCCTGACACATCATTATCACACCAAAGTCCACATTTTACATTAGAGTTCACTCTTGGTGGGGCACCAGGGTGGCTCAGTGGGTTAAGGCTTCTGCCTTCGGCTCAGATCATAATCTCACGGTCCTGGGATCGAGCCCCAGACCAGACTCTGCTTGGCAGGGAGCCTGCTTTCCCCCAACCCCTGTTTTCCCCGCCTGCCTCTCTGCCTGCTTTGATGCCTGTCAAATAAATAAATAAAATCTTAAAAAAAACCTTTTCTCATAGAGTTCACTCTTGGTATAGTATCTTATGCATTTTGACAACTGTGTAGTGATATATATCTAAAATATCATACATATCATACAGAACATTTTCACTGGCCTAAAAATCCTCTGTGCTCTGCCTGTTTATCCTCCTCCTCTCCTAACTGCTACAAACCGCTGACCTTTATGCCATTTGCATAGTTCTGCCTTTTCTAGAAGGTCATATAGTTGGAACCTTGCAACATGAAGCTTTTTCAAATTGACTTCTTTCTCTTATTATGACGGATTTTAAGTTTGTTCCTTGTCTTTTCATTGCTTGATAGCCATTTCTCTTTATCGCTGAATCATATCCCATTGTTTCAATGGACCACAGTTTATCTATCCATTCTCCTCCTGAAGGACATCTTGGTTACTTCCAACTCTTGGCACATATGGGTAAAGCTGTTACAAACACAGGTTTACATGCAGGATTCTGTGTACACAAAGTTGTCGCCCTTTTGGGTGAGTACCAAGGAGCACGATTGCTGGATCATATGGTAAGAATATGTTTAGTTTTGTAAGAAACTGCCCAACTGTCTTCCAAAGTGGTAGCACCATTTTGGTGTTCTCAACAGAATGAATGAGAGTTTCTCTTGTTCCTCATCGTCAAAAGCATTTTATGTTGTCAGTATTTTGGATTTTAGCCACTCTAATAGATGTGTAGTGATATATCATTGTCTTATTTATTTATTTATTTTTTAAAAAGATTTTATTTATTTATTTGACAGAGAGAGATTACAAGAAGACAGAGAGGCAGTCAGAGAGAGAGAGAAAGGGAAGCAGGCTCCTGCTGTGCAGAGAGCTCAACGTGGAACTCGATCCCAGTACCCTGAGATCATGACCTGATCCAAAGGCAGTGGCTTAACCCACTGAGCTGTCCAGGCGCCCGTCATGTTCTTTTAATTTACAATTCCTTAATTAGACATGCTGTGATCACCACAGCATCTGTTCATATCATTATTGCCATCTCAATATCTTCTTAAGTGAGGTGTCTGTTACAGTCCTTGCCAATTTTTCAATCAGGTCATTCATTTTCTTGTGTTTGAGTTAATAAATGAATAAATAATAATAATAAATAATAAATAAATAATGAATGAATGAATTTATTATATATATTATATATGTTATCTATAATATATATAATAAATATTATTATATATTAAATAATTTATTAAAAATAAATTTACTAATGAGGCCAAGAATTCAGAATCACAAATACTTCAGAACTAATAATAACTGCCATCACTTGTTGTTATTGTATAAGATAAATCCTACGATCAAGTTTCAATTTTAAATTCTTACAATTTTAAATTCTTAAAACCTTATGAAGAAGCATCATTTGGAGGGAGCAGTTTTCTTAATTTAGCATCCATCAGCCTTTTTTTTAAGATTTTATTTATTTATTGGACACACAGAGAGAGAGAGAGGGAGATTACAGGTAAGCAGAGAGGCAGGCAAGCAGGGAGGGAAGCAGGCTTCATTTTGAGCAGAGCCGGATGTGGGGCTGGATCCCAGGACCCAGAGACCATGACTTGAGATGAAGGCAGAGGCTTAACCCACCACCCACATGATGAGAGATCCCCTCAGGTGCCCCTCATCCATCAGCCTTAATGGTTTGGAGGAAAATGTGTGGATGAATAATGTCTTAAAGAGCTAATCTCTCTAAAGGATTTTCAATCTTTACCCCTCCAAGGTTTTGCACAGTTCTGATAGCCTCTAAACATCCAGCTGATTTCTACAGTGACAGGCCTGTTAAAAACTGTCCGCAAACCAGGAATAGAGCTTGAAACATACCAGTCAAGAGCAACTTTGAGTCTTTCAAGGAATTTATCATCATTTCTTTGTTATGATTCCAGGTTCCTGGGATTGAGTCCCACAGTGGGCTCTCTGCTCAGCAGGGAGCCTGCTTCCATTACTCTCTCTCTGCCTGCCCCTCTGCCTTCCTGTGATCTCTGTCAAGTAAATAAATAAAATTTAAAAAAAACATATTTTATACCAGTTATTCATGTTTATTAACTCAGATATCACAATACAAATAATTGAAGCAGTTGATCTTTATTAATACCTTCAGGAAGATCAAAAAATTAAGTCATATTTTCTCCAAAAATTTTATATCATCTGATAGGTCAGATATATAAAAAATTACATTTAAAGTCTTAAAAATATCAGCAAATATTTTCATTTAAATGCAAATTTCAAGAAAATCTACTTTTACAAACACGACTTTTTATCCTATATATTTTTTATATTTGTCAATATCTGATAAATTCTTTAGCGAGACTATAAATGTTAGATCGAAAAAAATGATTAATAGATGTAGGTTCAAATTATTATGTTCCATTAAAAATGATTTAGTCTTTGATGAACATCTGTTTGGTAATGTGTTGTATCCAAATATAGTAAATTAATGACATATATAAAATTATAGGGAAATGACACCTTCCGTTCCATTATGAGTAGAGCTTTTAAAATGCTATTTGTCACAACCTGTCATCTTCTCATTATGTAGCATTATGTAGCATTTAAAAAATATATACTATTCACTTTGAAGTCTTTTAGAAATATAAATATGACTTTCTATGGATTGACTTTCTATGGATTTCCATATTCCTTTATTGCCACTTTGAACAAATCCACATGCTTTGATTCAAAGGTAATAAATTCCTCTTATTTGGAAAAATGATGTTTATTTTTGTTCTCTCACCCTTAGCAGGTGGTTTCATTTTAGCACACTTCAGAGTTATAATTTCATGCTTATTAAAAACATTTATTATGATCTACATAGATGAATGAAACTTTTATTTTTTTAAATTATTTGCCAAAAAATCTGTTATTTTAAAAAATGTATTTCTTTTGAAGGGTTATTTTAGAACATTCAGAGAGGATCTAGGAGTGTGGTATTATGCAATTTTTAAGTAGGTTTGAAATGGTTATTCATATGATTGTTTCTTTAAGGCTTTTGCTTATTTTGGGTTTTTTTTCTCTTATTTTGTCTTATTTTGTTCATTATATGCTATAAAATATTTTGAAAGTAAATTTAAGGTATGTTTTACATAGTTTATTTTTTGGAAAAAATATTGAAATGACTTATGAAATTCAGTATACTCTCAACATTAATTTATTCTGAAATTTACCAATGGTCTACTGTCTATTATATGGCAGATATTACTTCAGACTACACTGGTAAATGAAATACTTGGCTTTGTAGAACGTTTATTTTAATGGGTGAGACAATTAAAAGCTATAAACCTGAATAAAAATTGCATAGTGCATTCAAAAATGATGAGTGCAATGGGGAAAAAGAAAAATTAGATCAGGATGAGAAAAATCAAGGTTGCTAGGCAGGGGATGGGGAGGTAAGAATTTTAAAAGGAAGATCAGGTTAGTTACAATGAAGCTGACAATTGAACAAACGTATGGAATGGCGATGAATTTGCGCAGAACTATCAGCAATAAGGTCACTCCAGACAAAGGAATTGGCTATCTTGAAGGCCATAAGGTTGGATCGTGCCTGGCATATCTGAGGAATAGCAAGGAGGCCACTGTGAGGGACTGAAGAGTAGCAGGGAAAGAGGTCACAGAGGTTAAATGAGTGGCTAGATCATATAAAAGTTTAGAAGTCATTGTAAAACTGTGGCTTTATATTTGAAAACTTACTGTGTGATAGAATTTCTGCTAATAACTGAGAGTTCAAATGTCCATAAAATTTCAAGGATTCTTATTCTAGTAATACAGAATAAAGAAAAAGAGTTCATATTTTCATATGGTGTAACAAATGCTTGGAGATCCAAGTGTAGGAAGCTATGGGAGCACAGAAGAAGGCACTAAAATCACACCAATATATTTGATGACTGTGACTTTATATAAATTTGTATTTTCTAGATTTTTTTTTATAGGCATGGAATCACACAGTATATTCTATTCATTGCCTGGCTTTTCTTTTCTCAGCACCATTACTTTGAAAATCTCCAATTGTAAATAGTTCATTTTGATGTTGAATAGTAATCTCTTTAATGAATAGATCATAATTTGTCTTTGCTCTATCGATGGACATTGATGAACATTTCTACTGTTTTCAATTCTTAAAAATAAAGCTGCTATGACATTCATATACATTTCCTTGTACGAACATAGCGTTTGTTTCTCTTGGTTAAATGCCTAGAAGTCAAATGGCTATTGGTGTAACTGCAACGTATTTTGCATTTAAAAAAATTTTCAAACTATTTTCCAAAGTGGCGGTATCATGATATATGACAACAACAGTTTAGATTTTTTGTTGCTTCTCAATCTAGCTCAGACGAAGTACAATTAGCCTTTATAATTTTAGCCATTCTAATAGATATGTAAGCATGTCTCATTATGATTTTAATTTGTATTTCTTTAATGTCTAAATGTTGAGAAATTTGTCATGTGCTTATAAGCCATCCATATCCTTTTGGTGACATGTCTCTTCAATAATTTTCTTCACATGTAAAATTGGATACTCTGTTTGGTTTTAGTAAGGTTTTTAATTTTTATTCATTTTTTAATCATCAGAGTTGATGTCCATTATCAGATATATAATTTGCAAATCCCTTCTACATCTTTACGGTTTCTCAATGGAGCTTTGATAGCTGTGTCTTTCAAGAAATATGCTACTTCTTTCTTGGTACACGGAGGTATTACTAGAACATTATCAATGTTGAACTTTGCAAAGAAAATTATGGCTTAAGATCTATGTAATCTGCGGTTGTTGGGAGTGTTTTGTAATATCAAGCATATCTAGTTAGTTGATAATTTTGTTCAAGTCTTACATATCTTACCAATTGGATGACCATTTGTCTATATAATCTCAAAATAAAGGTGTTGAAACTTTTTTCCATTTCTCTTCTAAGATAGAAGTTATGATTTTTGTTCTTAGTTTTTCCCTATATATCCCCAAATCTGTTATTAAGTATTAAAAGTCAAGAATTATTATACTCCCTGATAAATTCATCCTTTTACTCTTCTGTAATTTTGACTTGATCTTTATGTCTGATAATGAAATTTGCTTTAAAATCACTTTTCATTATCTTGATATAACCACCAAAGGTATAGTGTGATTAGTGTTAATATAGCATATTTTTTCTTTTACTTTATAAATCACTTCTATATTTAATCCTGAAAAAAAAAACAGCTTTTTAGCTTAGGAAGCATCTTTCTAAATTATCTTTTTTTTTTTTTAATGAAGCAGTAGCAATTTTTGTTAAGGGACCTAAACTGAAATTAGGTTTATTTCTTAATTTATTTAGTAAAAGATTTTATTTTGTTTATTGACAGCAAGAGAGAGAGAGAGAGGAAGCACACAAGCGGGAGGAATAACGTGCAAAGGGAGAGGAAGAAGCAAGCTCCTCGGGGTGCAAGTAGTCCCATGCAGGGCTGGATCACTGTACACTGGAATCATGACCTCATCCAAGGCAAATATCTGCTTAAACAACTGAGTCATCCAGGCACCCCTAGAAAATTAAAAAAAAAAAAAGACCTTTTAAAATCATTTTTTTCTTTTTTTTTAATATTTTATTTATTTGACAGACAGAGAGACAGGAAGAGGAACTATAAGCAGGACAGAGGGAAAAAGAGAAGCAGGTTTCCCACTGAGCAGATAGCCAGATGTGGGGCTCCATCCCAGGGCCCTGGGATCATGGCCTGAAAAGAAGGGACACTTATGGAAGAAGCCACCCAGACACCTCTTTCCTTTGTTTTTAATATATGTCAACTGATGCTTCCCAGTCATGAGGAGCATATTACCCATTGATTAAATCTTTGTTAACAACCTATTTAAAGAGGTGTGTAAATATATACTTACTCAGATTTATACACTTTGTGTTTTCTTCATAGTTTGGGGCTGGACCCCATGGTCACAACACTGCTTCCAGTCTTTGCCTTCCCATTTGTTGATACCAGGCATTTGGTCAGCAAATCAAATTAGTATCATAATTAATAAGCCCTTGGCACCATATCTCTGGAGCAGGGCTTGCTCTTAGCCAAGGCCCAGAGCAGTTGACCTCCCCTCGCTAGTGCTATAGCCCCAAGGACTAGGTCCCTGCCACCAGAACTCAGTCTTACATGTTATGCTAAGTAGACAAAACCAAAACAGTAAAGCTCCAACAGCTTTCACTGGCATGCCTCAGCTCCCACTCCCTCGACGTCCAGGCAGTACCAGATGCCAGGGAGGGGACTTGGTCCAACATATGGGAGGGAAGGAAGTAGCCACGAGCAAGTACCTGCCTCTCTGTGCCTTTCTTTCATGAGCAGGTTGTAAGGAGGAGGAAGAGGAAGGGGAAGAGAGGTGAACTTCAAGGGGTGAAGGCCTCAGGTAGGCAGCTGGCTCCTGCCAGTAGGAAAGGGACAAAGGAGAAGGCAGTGAGTCTTTCAGGGAGGGTGGGGGGTAAGGGTTACAGCTTATGACGGAATTGGACAGGAGTAATAGGGATACTAGTCATTTGAGTCCACCATTGGCAAGCTGGGCTGGGTGTCAGGGCAGATAGGCCTCCCTGGGCAACGGCACATGAGAGAAGGTGGAATTCTTCTCTGAGGAGCAGGTGGAGCTTTGGGTGTTGGGAAAGCATAGACAGTATTGTTCCAGGGCCAAGGACAGGTCCGGGTACTCCTGGTTGGAGGTCAAGGCCACAGTATGATCCAGGTCTTCTACCAGCAGCTTGAAGGTACCACAAGCCAGCCACCCCTCATTATTGTGTATAACTCTCTGGTGCACTCATTGGCTTATCCATCAAATGACTCCTTCAGCAGCTTGAAAACCACCTCCACAGGTACTCCAGTTTATGGAAGGCTTCCAGAGTAAAGATTTTGCACATGATCACCCCAAAAGACCAGAAGTCACTCTGGTGGATGTAGATCTGGCCAAACATGGCCCTAGGGATCATCCACTTCACAGGCAGTCCACTGTTGGTAGTCTTTTTATAGTAACTGATGTGGTGATATCTCTGGCAAGGCTAAAGTCTGAGATCTTCATCATGTTGTCCTTTGTCACCAGCACTTCCCTGGTGGCCAGGTCTTGGTGTATGCACTTCTTGGAGGCAAGGTACTCCATGCCTCAGGCTACCTGGTAGGCACAGGATGCCAGGTCCTTGGAGGAGAGTTGCTCTGCTGCATTGTGGCTGATATTGTAACAGTACTCCAGGTCAGGAGGCCTCTGGGCCTGCAGGTACTCCTGTATGTTGTCTTTGGAGGCATATTCCGTGAGAGTGTACGAAGGACCATCCTGTGTGCAGGATCCAGCATGTTGATGGTGTCCTTGTGCTGTCCAATCATCTTCATCATCTCCATTTCTGAGATTAGGTTTGACAGGTCTTTCTCTGTTGCATCTGACTTCAACATCTTCACAGACACTTTAGTCAAATGGTTGGATTTGTCTTTGTCCAGCCCAATGGCCTCCTCCAACAAAACCTGCCCAAAGTAGGCCTGTCTTAGGGGTCTGCCTAAACTGCCTACACCCAGCCTGTCTCAAGGCAGTTATGAACTCTAGATTATCCTCAAAAACATTAAACCACAAGCTAAAAATTCTCTTCACTAGATCTCTGTCGCAGGTCTAATTTTCTTATCTTTCATCACTTATCTTTTTCCTGATTCTTATTTTCAGTATAGTTTATTTTGCTTCCAAGTGTTTCCCCTGGTTTCTGTATGCTGTTTCAGAGGGAAGTATTATCCTGTCATAAAATTATTTCTTGAGCATTCATTACATCTCTCAGGTAAAATGGGTTCTTTTATGGTATTGATTCATTTGAGTTTTCTCAAAATGGGAAGAATTTTCAAAATGTTGTTCTCCTCAAGGTTCAAATTATGTCTTAGCCTCATCTTTACTCATTTTGAATTCACTTTTAAAATTCTTGTCCCTCTTTTTATCTTTTTAAATTTAAATGTTTTATTTTTACTATTCTTTTATTTGAGTATAGTTGATATTCAGTGTTACATTGGTTTCAGGTTTTCAATATCTCCATACATTATTCTATGATCACTACAAGTATAGCCACCATCTGTCACCATATAACACTATTATAATATCATTGACTATATTCTCTACACTGTCCCATATCTCTTTTTAAAATCTCTGATTTTTATGTTTTCTGTTATTCCAATGTTCGACCATCATTTTACTTGGATACTTTAATAAAATATGCCTGATTACACACTCTTTGCTGAAAACCATAGCATTGGATTTATAGTAGTCTTCTTCTTCTTCTTCTTTTTAAATTAACATATAATGTATTATTAGCCCCAGGGTTACAGGTCTGTGAATCGCCAGGTTTACACACTTCCCAGCACCCCGCCCCAATGTTCATAACCCCACCACCCTCTCCCTACCCTCCCAACCCCCCTGGCAACTCTCAGTTTGTTTTGTGAGATTAAGATTCTCTTATGGCTTGTCTCCCTCTTGATCCCATCTTGTTTCATTTACTCTTTTCCTGTCCCCCAAACTCCACACATTGCACCTCCATTTCCTCATATCAGGGAAATCATATGATAGTCTCTTTCTCTGGTTGACTTATTTTGCTAAGCATAATACCCTCTAGTTCCATCCATGTCATCGCAAATGGCAAGACTTCATTTCTTTTGATGGCTGCATAGTATTGCATCATATATATATATATATATATATATATATATATATATATATATTTCATTTGTTGATGGACATCAAGGTTCTTTCCATAGTTTGGCTATTGTGGATATTGCTGCTATAAACATTTGGTGCACGTGCCCCTTTGGATCATATAGTAGTCTTCTTTACCTCTATCAGAACCCCAGGAAGCTTTATTTATTTATTTACTCACATAAACAGTTGATCCAACACAACGTTTTTTGATGTTCAAATGTATTATAATGTTTACCGCTTAACACTATGCTTACTGCTCTCTTTCACTGTCTGACTAAATCCTCATCATCACTATGCCATTTAATCAGAAAGAACATTTGAACTCAGAGTTCTCTCCATATCAGGGAATGAAGACTCCACCCTTTTGTTTGTGCAGGTAAAATAAATGTTGATATTATTTGTCCTGCACATACCCCATCCTGTTCACCAGAATATTCACCATTAAAATAGATACAAAATAAAAACCATACCTCACCACTTCTATTACCACCCAGTATGCTAAAAACAACATCATATGTTCCTGAATTATTGACTTGATTGATAACCCCACTTCCACACATACTGCACTCCTTTCTCATTGCCAATTTATTTTGGTACAGCAACTTAACCTAAAAATCAAGTCAGATGATTTTATTCTGCTGTTGAAAGTCTTTTGGTATCTTCCCCTTTCATATTAAATAAAAACTGAAGGCGTTTCAATGTACTAGAGGGTCATACATCAATACGTTCTTCTCTCTCCACCACTATGAACTCCTCATTGGCCTTTTTGTTTTTCCTCAAAAGTAACATACCAGCTGTTCACACAAAGTCTATATACTTACCTGCTCTGCCTAGAGCAATCTTTTCCTTTACTATTTATATAACACCCTCCTTCACTTCTTGGGTCTTTGTGCAAATAACATCTCATAAATGAGATATAACCACCCAACACAAAATAAAATTAACTTTTATCCCAGCATTCTCCAATGGCTTTTACCTTTCTTGTATTTCTTTGTAACATTTATCACCATCAACCATCAATGATTATTCTATTACTGGTTTATTTTCTTATTGGAGACAGAGAGAGAGAGAATTGGGAGGGGGCGCAGAGAAAGAAGAAAACACCCCACTGCCTAGAAAGCCTGTTGGGGAGTTACATCCCAGGACCCTGAGATCATGACGCAAGCCAAAGGCAGTCACTCAATGTACTGTGCCACCAAGGTGCCCCTCTATTATTGGTTTATTTCACTATTATATTTCAAAAGAATGCAAGCTCTTTGTGGTCAGGTATTTTATATGTTTTATTAATTGAAGTATTCTCAGAAAGGTAGCTGGCAGATTGTAAGGGCTCACTAAACTGTATTTTGTTGTTATTATTGGGCTCCTTTATGGGCTTTACCTCTTACGCTAGACGTCTATCCTTCAGATGTAAGCAATAAAAATAGAGCCCTGCTGCCTGTTCAAATGAGTAAAAAGCCTGTATTAAGTGGATATTTTAAAAGCTAAATGAATGGCTTAATAGTTGTATATAGGGGGAAAGGGAACATATTTTCCACGGTTTAGAAGTGGAGTTCTTCTATAGAGTTCTTGTACAAGCCTACACTATTGAACGATAATGGGCAGTTGTACATTGCAATTATACAAACACTTTGGTAATTTATATCCTTTTTTTGTAATTCATGACTTGATCATTTAATTCCTTAGGAGCATTATAGCATTTCAACTTTTCATGTTCAATAAACTTATTGGGGTTGCTCCCTTTTTTATTCAAATGGAGAAATAGTCATGATTTCATCTAAAGAAAGTGTTATTGATTGTGTTGTTTTCTAGGAATGAGTCGCACATGCTAGTTTAAAAGTTTCATTAAATTCACAAGTGTGTCACCGATAAAAGCCTTTGTAGATTAGTAACTTGATCAAAACAGAAAAGTTATGTAACACTCAATTGTTATACTATCTTTGTTTCCATCTTGCATTGTAATAACACCCATCTTAACTCTATTTAAGACAAGTCATCGCCAGATGGCTTTCTGGCATTGATTGCATGATATGAAATCTAGTATAACTAAAAGTTTTTGGTTTTAGTAGCCTATAAATCAATTTAGAAAAATATATGTATTTGAATGTAAGGTAAAGTTTTAAATTATTTGGCAATAGTAAACTAAACTTGTTTTAGTAAATTTTTATTTTCTAAAATTTCATTGAGCTCTTTTGCAATAAGAAACAAGTTACAAAAAATTAAGGTTTATTTACCCCAATTCAAAATTATTAGGAATATAATCATAGAGGTTGAAGTATTTAAAATATTGAACCCCAAATATTTTATTAGGTAAATTCATGAATGCTGAGCATTCACTGTTAAAATATACTAATACTATTGATAGACTGGTAGAAGCCTAAAATCAAATATTTATTAAATATTTATATCCATATCTTTTCATGGCTTGGTAATTCATTTCTCTAGCATTAAATAAGATTCCATTGTTTGCATGTACTACACTTTATTTGACCTTTCACCTATGGAAGGATATCTTGGTTGCTTCCAAGCTTTTGTCAGTAATGAATAAAACTACTCTAGACATCTTTGTGGGTATAGATTTCATCTTCTTTGGATAAATACCAAGAACTGCTACTGCTGAATCATCTGGCAAGAATATGTTTAGTTTTGTAAGAAACTGCCAAGTTGTTTTCCATTCTTTATTCTCAATAGACATGGAAGAACATTCCTGTTGCTCCACATCCTCACCAACATTTCGTGTTCTGTTGTCAGTGTTCTGGATTCTGGCTAAGTACTGGTGTCTCTTTTTTGTTTTAATTTGCATTTTCCTGATGACATATGATGTGAAGCATCTTTTTATATGCTTATTTGCCATCTGTAATATTGTCTTTTGTGAGGAATCTGCTAAGGTCTTTGGCTCATTTTTAATCAGGTTTTTCCACGATTGTTGAGTTTTAAGGGGTCTTTGTGTCTTTTTGATCAACAGTCCTTTGCCAGATGTGTATTTTGCAAATTTTTTCTCATAGTCTGTGCTTTGTCTTTTCCTTCTCTGGGCATTGTGTTTCACAGAGTAGACATTTTTAAATTCAGTGCTTGTGCTTTTGTAGCTAAAGTTATTTCTAAAACCAAGGTCATTTAAATTTTCTTCTATATTACCTTCTACATGTTTCATGTTTAGGTTTATAATCCAATCTGAGTTAATTTTTGTGAAGAGCGTATGATATCTGCCTGGATTTATTTTATTTTATTATTTTATTTTATTTTTATTTTATATTTTTACATTTAGCTTCACCATTACTCCAGAACCATTTGTTTAAAAGATTGTATTTTGCTCTCTTGTATTGCTTTTGCTTTTATATTAAATATAAAATATAATTGATAATATATATTCTGTTCCTTTAATCTAGTCTTTCTGTGGTATTACAATATCTTGCTTCCAATTATCGTTATGGTATACTTTTTTAAGATTTTATTTATTTATTTGACAGAGAGAGAGATCACAAATAGGCAGAGAGACAGACAGAGAGAGAAATGAGGAGAAGCAGGCTCCCTGCTGAGCAGAGAGCCCAATACGGGACTCGATCCCAGGCCCCTGGGATCATGACCTGAGCCAAAGGCAGAAGCTTAACCCACTGAGCCAACCAGGCGCCCCATCGTTATGGTAAACTTTGAAGTCAGTCCTCAGGCTTTGTTCTCCTTCAACACTATGTTGACTATTGTGAGTCTTTGCCTCTTCATATAAATGTTAAAATAAGTTTCTTAATATTAAAAAAAAAGAACTTGATGGAGTACATTAATTGTATAGATAAACTTGGAAACCAGTGACCCCTTGAGCTTAGCAGGAGATAGACCATGGACATCAGTTGTCACAGTGGTGCCTCTGGCAGAACCTATTGCAAATCCCTAGGCAAAATGAGACCTCAAGGATCTGAGAGAATGTCTAAGAAGTACTTGATATATCCCTTGGGTATGGTTTATTGAAGTGTCCACCTGTCTGAAAGCTGTGGAATCTAGATAAGGGAGGGAAAATTAGTTATGATAAAAGATATCAACAAACATGAATAAATGTTGTAAAACTAATTGTCATGGCTCATATACAGTATGACCAACAGAGGGTCCATCAAAAGGAAAGCATCAGTTATGTTTATTGTGAAATGTTTTATTCAAAATAAAGCAATGAGAGGGGAAGACACAATGAGAAAATTACCATTTTTAAAATGGTAACCTTCTTACAAAATGGAATAGGGTTTATATTCTAAGTAGTATATTGAAAAGTAAAACATTGGGGTGCCTGGGTGGCTCAGTGGTTTGGGCTGCTGCCTTCAGCTTGGGTCATGATCTCAGGGTCCTGGGATCGAGCCCTGCATCGGGCTCTCTGCTCCGCAGGAAACCTGCTTCTCTCTCTCTCTCTCTCTCTGCCTGCCTCTCTGCCTACTTGTTATCTCTGTCTGACAAATAAATAAATAAAATCTTTTTTAAAAAAAAGAAAAGAAAGGTAAAACATTAAAAAATAAAATTTAAATTTAAAAAATTATGTAATTTTTAAAAAAGGTTAAAAATAGCAGAACCATTTTTCTTATAACTGGAAAATACATTGTATATATATCTATCAAAAATAACTTGTCGGGTTCCTGGGTGGCTTGTGGGTTAAGCCGCTGCCTTCAGCTCAGGTCCTGATCCCTGGATCCTTGGATCCAGTCCCACATCGGGCTCTCAGCTCAGCAGGGAGCCTGCTTCCTCCTCTCTCTCTGCTTGACCCTTCCTACTTGTGATCTCTGTCAAATAAATAAATAAAATCTTATATAAAAAATTAAAAAAAAATAACTTGTCATGTCTGGATCAGGAGCATATGGAAAAAAATAATATCTGAGGACAGTACTTCTGCCATGTTTTGTGCCTTGTTAATATTTTTAAACAGTCAGGAAACTTTTAGCCTTATTGAAATACCTGCTAAGATATCAGCAGTTACTTTTGGAGCCCTATGACTACAAAAATTAATTGCAAATATTCAAAATGTTTACTATGGTGTCACTATTTAGGGCCACCACCAAGTATGTTTCAGAAGTAAGCATAACTGTTACTCTCCCATAAGGCAAAAGGGCATATTTTCAGGAGTTCCATGTGCTGTACCAGGAGTTGATTCAAGTAATGATTTTTGTCTATAAAATAATTCACTTTTCAATCTAACATTCCTCATTCCACATTATAATAATAAAAACTAGGAGGAGACTAAAACAAACAAACAACTACAACTACAACAACCAGCTTTTCATTCAGTGGAAAAGTAAATATAACCTTATGAGTAGCCTGAAATTTATTTTTAAATATTTTTAAGATAAACGTTTTTGTTAGAAAACCATATATTTTAATTTACTAAGAAATAACAGGCAAGGTTTTATTAACTTCTAAAAAGTCTAGTTACTTTTATTTATCTATTAACTCATCTCTTTATGAAGTGGAACATGACCACACCTATTGTATCTAACCAAGTTTGTATGCTTTGGTTATTTTATGTTTGCTATTTCCTTGCTTAATTTTTGCAATATTTGATACATAATAGTATCTTTAAGTCCATCTACGGTTTCACAGAATTTGTTTGAACTTCATAAAAATGAACCATACATTTTGCACAATCCTTGTTTTACTTCTCTATTAACTTTCCAAGATTTATTCACTTTAGAGTGTGTAGCTATCATTTATTTTTATTCCTCCATAATGCTATGTTTACAAATTTGTATTTATCTGTACTTTTAAAAATATCTTTATTATATACCATTTCTCATCTCACGTAACACTCATGTTACTTCTACACTTATCAGATATTATGTAACTGAAAACCACAACTCAGCAACAATATAGCACCATTTTTCAAAATTAAATGGCTTACCAGAATTCTTTAATTCTATCCTTTATTTGTATTAGATGACCCTTTATTCTGGTATTTGGCATTGTTCATATGGAGGAAAGCTTATAAGTTGATATTCCATCAATAGAAGGATTTATTATGATTGATTAATTATTTTCATTTAGAATGCATAGAATATGGTTGATTTAATATTTCTTTCTTACTCTCTGCCTGGAACATAGTGCTATCTATGTAATAGCCACTAAAATATTAAGTTAATTACCTAGATTTTAAAATTCATATGAATAGGAATAACATACAGAACTCTTCTCAGATTGGGACACCTGGGTGGCTCAGTCAGTTAAACACATGAGCCTTTAGCTCAGGTCATGATCTTAGGGTTCTGGGACTCAGTTCTGCAACAGATTCCCTGCTTAGCCGGGAGTTTACTTCTCCCTCACCCTGCTGCTCCCCCTGCTTGTGCTTCTCTCACTCTCTCTCTTACTAATAAATAAAATTAAAAAAATAAATTCTTCTCAGTTAGCTAATATAGAATATCGTCTTTGTATTGATCAAAGGGAAAGTGCCATATAATAATGAAATTCAGACTACTTCAAATTCATTTTTTAACCAGTAAGAAAGTACTGGAAACAAGCCAAAAATGTCTTTAATGAATTAAAGAAATAGATTGATTTTCAATATCTTAATGTTTCTAAAATAAATTGCAAGATTTTTATACTAGATATCAGTGTAAATATTCATTATACAAGGATATTCTAAAAATAAACCTGAGAAAACTACTTGACATATATGATGACAAAAACGAGTTTGACAAAAGTCAGTTTGGGTAAACTTACAACACCTACCACCTGAAACTCTTGTACTCTAATTTAATTATTTTAATTTACAAAAATACAAAAATAAGTATATCAGAGTAAGTATATTGATAGCTTTGAAGGTATGCTCTGGTTGTGCACTGTTTACTATTTAAAGGGGAATCAAATATGTGATGCTTATGGTGTGACTGTATTAAAATTCAACAAGTTCAGAAGCATACGAGGAATAGAATAAAGACAAAAGATGACCCTTACTTATCCTAAAGATAGACAATGGTATATATGTGCTAGTTGGGGAGAGAATCCAGTCCGTAGATGGAGGATGTGGTAGTGGAAAAAAAAAAGACACAACGTTTTGGTTGAACGTTTAGCACTATATTTTACAAAGTGAAATTGTGTGTTAATAGCCTTGAATAAAATCCAAAAACTATTTTCAATTCATTGAAGATTATTTAGGAAAACTTGAAAAATACAACTTGATAAGAATTCCAATAAAAGATTAATAAGCAATACAAGTTTGAAAATTTTTCGTATATTTTCCCTAAAAAGCCATTTGATTTAAATTAAAAAGAATTCTATTTACCTGCCACTTAAATAAGAGGAAATTATTTGGTTTTATAATAAGTCAATGAAATAAATTCACATATCTTGAGAAAACAGATATGCACACTAAGTTAAAAATAATAGTGCTTAAGCTGTTCAGCAAACATTTGTAAAATTCCTTGCCATCAGCTAGCTCTGGAGTTCTGCTAGGTGAGTAAGGCCATGTATGTTACTGCTCAGAGTACTGACGCAAAGCAATTGTCCCCTTCGCATCCATTTTTTGCCGTTGATATATAATGCTATGTTGTTTAGAGATACATAGATGGCCCTACATAAAGGCCTTTTTTTGTGTGTATACGGGTGACTGTGATTTAACTTTCAAATCAGATGGCTCCTGATTTACAATGATTCAACTTATGATATATTTGGCAAAGATGTGAAAGTGAAAGTGATTCAGTAGAAACTGTACTTTGAATTTTGAATTTGGGTCTTTATAAAAAGGGCCAGTGACATGTGGTATGGTGCCGTCTTGTGATGCTGGGCAGGGGCAGTGAGCCACAGCTCCCAGTCAGCTAGAAGATTACAGGGGTGAACACCTGATATTCTTACAACCATTCTATATATAACCATTCTTCTTTTTTTTAGTGTAATATTTAATAAATTGCATGTGATATTTGATACTTTGTTATAAAATAGGCTTTGCTTAAGATGATTTTTCCCAAATGCAGGCAAATGTAAGTGTTCTGAGTATGTTTAAATAAGCTTAAGGTAAGCTATGATATTTGATAGTTTAGGGGTATTAAATGCATTTTCAATTTTTTAATGTGTTTCTCTGTACATAGCCCCCTTGTAAGCTGAGGAACATCTCTATATGTATACGTAGCCTTGGTATGGCTTACATATTATTGGCATGAAACATCTAGAACAGTATGTGTGCCATATAATTGTCTACAAAATCAAACATGTTTCTTGAAAACTTGTGCCAAAGGGGTTATGTCTTTAAGGATTCTTATTTCAGAAGGGTTCTCTCTCTCAAACGTAAGATTTTTCAGAAGTTAAGTGAAAACCTGACCAAACTAAACATTTTTCCATTTTCCCTAGTGAGCAAAGATAGCTAAATCTATCTGCCATTTTCAACACTGTACTCAACGACTGTAATTCTAATTTAAGAACAGATTATTTTTATCAAAACCACATGTTGGCCTAATCTTACACAATATTCATAAATCTCACTCAGAGCCTTGGACACTTTTATTTGTTGAGTCTATATGGTACTATGGACATTCATCTTTTTTGACCTCATAGCTACATGTATGTCTATACTTTTGAAAATACATGCATCATAGTTCCATTGTAAAATGTCTGGGTTATAAAATGTGCTATGCTATCAAAATGGTAATAATAACATACAAATGACCTGATGTAATGAACTGGACCAGATTGCCAGATATCACATTTCATACCAGCAAGACTGAATTATAACTCATTTAACTTCTTTCTTTGTGTACAGTATTATACATTAGTCAGTACTATAGTAAATAAGTACTTTGGACAGATGTAAATATGCTGTAATAAAAAATGTTTTTCTTCTTTCTTTTAGTCCTTTTTACTTGTAAGACGAGCCCCAAATACCATGCCTCCCCCAAAATAATTTGCAATCCAAATTTATCTCTAAATGAATTTATTGCACAGAAAAAAATATATATATACACTTACAGTAGACATGTTCAAAATACTTACACAACAGCAGGGCCCTAAATGTAAGCAGTATAGTTGTTTTGTTTTGTTTTGTTTTGTTTTCTTTAAAAAAAGAGGTTATGTGAAATATTGGAATTTTATTTCGAGGCCTAGTATTTCAAGACAGTTAACTACACTTAAAGTGTCAACAGCCTCTTGTTGGCAGTATGATTATTGGCTCCATGGAATAACAGCAAGAATTTACTATTGCTTCTTTCTTTATGACACACACATAAAAAAAATTGACACATTTCCTCAAGACCAACCAGAATCATTTTAACCTATCAAAATGGATGGGAGGCCTTCACTGCCAAAGTCACTGCTGGGTTTTCACAATTCATTGCAGACAATCTGCTACTCCCGTTATGATAAAGGAGAGAAGAGTCATAATCAGGGAAGAAAGCTAGATTAATACTTGGAATTATCATTGAATTATTTAGCCTGCTATTGGATTATTATTATTATTACTGTCATTTGATAATTTTCTCTCATTTTATTAAACACAACTGTGAGTAATTACCCTACCTAATATTTCTCTGTATTGGCTGACTAGCTAGCAAACATTCAGCTGTCTTAGTTAATAAACATGAATAACTGGTATAAAATATGTTTTTTTAAAAATTTTATTTATTTCCTTGACAGAGATCACAGGAAGGCAAAGAGACAGGCAGGGAGAGAGGAATGGAAGCAGGCTCCGAGCTGAGAAGAGAGCCCACTGTGGGACTCAATCCCAGAAACCTGGAATTATAACCTGAGCCGAAGGCAGGGATTTTAACCCACTGAGCCACCCAGGCGCCCTAAAATATGTTTTTTTTTTTATATAGAATTATAGTTCTTGCCAAAATATGGAACTAGCTGGAGCTGAATGCCTCCTTCAAAGTCAGCTCTTTAAAAATTATGCAAGTGTAATATGGAACTATTTCAGATATTAACCAAAAATAAAGAAATGATAATAAATTCCTTAAAAGACTCAAAGTTGCTCTTGATTGGTATGTTTCAATCTCTATTCCTGTTTGGAGGACAGGTTTTAACAGGCCTGTCACTGTAGAAATCAGCTGGATGTTTAAAGGCCATCAAAACTGTACAAAAACCTTGAAGGGGTAAAGACTTGAAAATTCTTTAGAGAGATTAGCTCCCTAAGACATTATTCATCCACACATTTTCCTCCAAACAATTAAGACTGATGGATGAGGGGCACCTGAGGGGCTCTATCATCACGTGGGTGGTGGGTTAAGCCTCTGCCTTCATCTCAAGTCATGGTCTCTGGGTCCTGGGATCCAGCCCAACATCGGGCTCTGCTCAAAAGGAAGATTGCTACCCTCCCTGCTTGCCTGCCTCTCTGCTTACTTGTGATCTCTCTCTCTCTCTCTCTCTCTCTGTGTGTGTCCAATAAATAAATAAAATCTTAAAAAAAAGGCTGATGGATGCTAAATTATGAAAACTGCTCCACCAAATGATGCTTCTTCATAAGGATTTAAGAATTTAAAATTGTAAGAATTTAAAATTGAAACCTGATCGTAGGATTTACCTTATAGAATACCATCAAGTGATGGCAGTTATTATTAGTTCTGAAGTATTTGTGATTCTGTTTTTTTGGCCTCATTGTAAATTTATTTTTAATAAATCATTATTTAATATATAATAATGTATATAATATACTATATATAACATATATAATGTATATAATAAATACATTCATTCATTATATATTTATTTATTTATTATTATTATGTATTTATTTATTAACTCAAAGACAAGAAAATGAATGACATTATTGAGAAATTGGCAAGGACCGGAACAGACAACTCACTGAAGAAGATATTGAGATGGCAATAATGATGTGAAAAGATGCTGTGATGATCCACAGCATGTCTAATTAAGGAATTGTAAATTAAAAGAACAATGAGGGGCGCCTCGATCGCTCAGTGGGTTAAGCCGCTGCCTTTGGATCAGGTCATGATCTCAGGGTCCTGGGATCGAGTTCCACATTGGGCTCTTTGCTCAGCAGGAGCCTGCTTCCCTTTCTCTCTCTCTCTGACTGCCTCTCTGTCTTCCTGTGATCTCTCTCTGTCAAATAAATAAATAAAATCTTTTTTAAAAATAAATAAATAAATAAGACAATGATATATCACTACACATCTATTAGATTGGCTACAATCCAAAATACTGACAACATTAAATGCTTTTGATAATGAGGAACAAGAGAAACTCATTCATTCTGGTGAAAACACCAAAATGGTGCTACCACTTTGGAAGACAGTTGGGCAGTTTCTTACAAAACTAAACATATTCTTACCATATGATCCAGCAACCATGCTCCTTGGCACTCAACCAAAAGAGTGACAACTTTGTGTACACAGAATCCTGCATATAAACCTGTGTTTGTAACAGCTTTACCCATAAGTGCCAAGAGTTGGAAGTAATCAAGATATCCTTCAGGAGAAGAATGGATAGATAAACTGTGGTCCATTGAAACAATGGGATATGATTCAGCGATAAAGAGAAATGGCTATCAAGCAATGAAAAGACATGGAACAAACTTAAAATCCGTCATAATAAGTGAAAGAAGTCAATTTGAAAAAGTTTCATGTTGCAAGGTTCCAACTATATGACGTTCTAGAAAAGGCAGAACTATGCAAATGGCATAAAGGTCAGCGGTTTGTAGCAGTTAGGAGAGGAGGATGATGAACAGGCAGAGCACAGAGGATTTCTAAGCCAGTGAAAATGTTCTGTATGATATGTATGATATTTTAGATATATATCGCTACACAGTTGTCAAAATGCATAAGATACTATACCAAGAGTGAACTCTATGAGAAAAGGTTTATTAATATTTTATTTATTTATTTAACAGGCATTAAAGCAGGCAGAGAGGCAGGCGGGGAAAGCAGGGGTTGGGGGAAAGCAGGCTCCCTGCCAAGCAGAGAGTCTGGTCTGGGGCTCGATCCCAGGACCGTGAGATTATGACCTGAGCCGAAGGCAGAAGCCTTAACCCACTGAGCCACCCTGGTGCCCCACCAAGAGTGAACTCTAATGTAAACTGTGGAGAATGATGTGTCAGTGTAGGGTCAGTGAGCATGAAAAATTATCACCGTGGTTCAGGATGTTGATAATGGGGAAGGCTGTGTGTATGTGGGGAAAAGGAATTTTACTTTGATCCCCAAACTACTCTAAAAAATGCAGTCTGTTAAAAAAAAACTTTATTATGCAATATAGTACAAAACAAGAATGCATATCAAGAGAGAAATAATGTTTAAAGGGGACGAAGAACTTCGGTAATGTGTACCTAGGGATTTTGATTGCACATTTGTAGGAAGTTCACATTGTCATTAGCAATTGTTTATCTGTGTAGTAGAAGTAACATAAAGAGTGATGAAAACTCAAAAACGCTACACTAAAAAAATGCCGTCTATGGGCTCTTAAAAAATGGAACAAAATTTGCCTGGCTTTTTAAGCGTTGTGGGGAATGAAGGGACAGAATTTAAATTCAGCTTTATAAAAGATTGGATAATATGTTTCTACAAAGAAGGCTCCTCTGAGTAACATAGAAATGAACATGGTAGCAGAAAGTGGAAAAAAGCTTACATCTCTTGTGAGCTCACGTTCTCTGAAACCCTGTCACTTACTGGAGACAGTAACTGTTCGATGAATAGCAAATGGTAGTCTTTCAGATCCCCGGGATTTTCACTAAGAATCGTGAATGGATTTTTTAAAAAATATGTAAAGAATGTCTACAGTGCAAGTACCTGCAAATAACTGACATTTTGGAGAGAATATTTTAATCAGCAGAGAAGGTAGAAATGAAAAAAGTTCCACGATCAGAGTAAACATATGGAATTAAAAAATAAAAGATAAGAAAAATTTTTTAAAGGATTTATTTTAAAGGACTTTAAACAAAAGTCCTTTTTAAGAGACAGTTGGCTGTTTAAACCAAAAGTACAATTCACTAAGAGAATCACCACGTTATTTATTGGGGTAAAAGGACCTGGAATGTGGAAAGGCCCATTCTGAAGAGGAAAAAATAGAAACACTAACAGGCTCATGCCTTGCACAGCCAGTGGCTAGAAATCCTGCCTCATTAGACCCTGTGCTAGAACGCTGGTAGAACCATCTAGAACTATGTTAGTCTTTCTTGGAAGCCAACAAGTGTTTGCCCAGTTAAGGGCACAGTAACAATAAGTAACGTTAAGTTACGTTCATATCTAATGATTATAGATATCTTTAAAAGCCTTGTCAAGTTCCTTTTTGAGTAACCCTCACCCCACCCTTAGAGAAATTTATCTGTGATTCACCTTTTTGAAATACCTCATTGTTGTCCCACATTTACCATACCCAAAAAAAGAAAAAAAAAAAAAGCTTTTTATTAACAAAGTGTTCAGAAGGTGGCGCCACAGTAAACAATGAGAGATTTCGCTGCCCCTGCAGTTTTGTGGCAGAAACAGCAGAAAGAACTCAGGTCAGAAAGAGCCAAGGGCTGGAGGGATTTTTAAAATTACAAAATCCGAACCAATCAAACCAAAACAAAAATCAAAAACAATGGCCAAGATTTCAAGTTTGCTACTAAATGTATGACATTCTCCTAAGACATGCGCGTGACTTGATCAATATATTTATATATTTTTATTTGAAGAAGAAGGAAATATTTGATGCAGCAAATCCTCATTGATTAAAAATTACCAGATATGGGGGGGTTGGGAGGCTCAGTGGTTTAGGCCTCTGCCTTCGGCTCAGGTCATGATTTCAGGGTCCTGGGATGGAGCCCCACATCGGGCTCTCTACTCAGTGGGGAGCCTGCTTCCCCCCCCCCTCTGCCTGCCTCTCTACGTACTTTTGATCTGTCAAATGGGTAAATAAGATCGTTAAAAATAGAATTACTAGGTGTGAAATATTCGAGGTTATGGGAAGGAAAATGATTTCACCTGATCTGACTAGGAATTGGTTGAAGCCTGAATTAAAGTGCTATAAAAAGAGTCAGGACCTGGGAAATATATGGGTAAAAAATCCCTAGAAAAACAGTAATAATAGCTGGCGGCTCTTAATTGATCAAGATCCTGCAGTAGGAAAAGAAGAGCTGGTTTTAGCCAGAGCATGATCTCCGTTTGTCTTCATGATCTGGCATTTCCTGCAAGCCAGGCATGGGGCTCTGTACTAGAGCTGCAAATGCTGGGGGGCCCTCACTGTCCCTTTTCACTTCTCAGGAGGACAACGGGCATGTCCATGGTGCAGTGTGAAAGGTATTACCACAGGGAAATAAAAGACTGCCAAGGGTAGGTTGGAGCTGGTAAAAGCCACTTAGGAACAGATTTTCAGGGGAGGTGATAGACAAGGACAAGGGGAAGAATGAGGATGAGTGTGTCAAGTTTCAAAGTGCCAGGAGGCAGCACAGTGCATTCCTGGAACTACAGCAAGTTCATGACAACGGACAGCTGATCTGGCAGCACCACCTGGGGATGGACGCTGAGCCCCAGGTTTAACACTGGGTTTAGATGGTTTGTATACTATGCCGAGGAGGTGAGGTACTACACTGTGGGGGCACAGGGAGCTACCGGAGGATTTCAAATATCAGAATCATAACCATAATAGAGTATTTAATTGCATCCTAGCTTTCATCAAGGGTAAGATGCACTATAGTTTATGTTCGACTAAGAAAGAGAAATGCTGTCAGTTAAACTAGGATATGTCATCAAGTGCAAGAGTTATTAGAAGGGGGGGAGGACAAATCTTAGAACAAGTAAACTGTGGTACTAGAATAATTAAGAAAGGTCGAACACTAGGATCAACTAAAAAAGTGATTATTGCTTACCATGTGCCCCAAACTATATTAAGTCTTAGAACAAGAGACGTTTTCATCTTGATGCCCCGCAGCTGTTAGACCCAAGGTACAGAGGGCAGTAGCCAACGACCAGCAGACCCCAAGTGCCATGTGCAGACTCTAAGAGCAACTGCCTTTGAGAGAGGAAACGGTTGAGAGTGGGCTTTCTGAGGTAGAGAATTACTAGCTGGGAAAGTAGGAAAATTGACACAGAATCAGAATTGATGCCCCTACATGACAGAGTTGGTGAAACTTCCCTTCTCAGAGATCTTGAGGCTCCTCAGAAATGTATTTTTCATTTTGGACGGAACATTCAGGATAAATATGATCTGTTCGAGTTCCTGGTTCTCCCATCAGGACTGTTTCTTAGGCTTCACTGGCACAAGAAAAGGGTTTTGATAGTCCACGGTAAATCCTGACAAAAGCAAAGCACAGTATCTATGAAAAACTAACCACTCAGAAGAGAACAACAGATTAAAGTCCATGCCGACCTGACTCTTTCAGGATAGGTAAGGTTGGTCCAGCAACAGGGGTAGAGGGGAAGTGCCAATCCTCTGCTAGAGAAGACCCCTTCCGGAGAGACCACCAGGAGAGGAGAGCAGAAGGTGCTGATGATGAAGAATATTTTAATCAGCAGAGGAGGACAAAATGACAAAGTTCCAGGATCAGAGTAAACATATGGGATTAAAAAATAAAAATTAAATAAAAATTTTTTTGAAAGGACTTTTTTTTTTAAAGGACTTTAAACAAAAGTCCTTTTTAAGAGACAGTTGGCTGTTTAAACCAAAAGTACAACTCACTGAGAGAATCGCCGCATTATTTATTGGGGTAGAAAGGACCTGGAATGTAGAAAGACCCATTCTGCAGAGGAAAAATAGAATCACTAACAGGCCTCATGGCTTGCATAGCCAGTGGCTAGTTTCCCTGCCTCATGAGACCCTGTGCTAGAAGGCCGCTAGAACCATCTCAACTATGTTAGTATTTCTTGGAAGCCAACAAGTGTTTGCCCAGTTAAGAGCATGGTAACAATCTGTCACGTTATGTTATAATGATTGTCGATATCTTTAAAAGCCTTGTCAATTACCTTTTTGAGTAACCCTCACCCCACCCTTAGGGAAATTTATCTGTGGTTCACCTCTTTTAAATACATAATTTTTCCACATTTACCAAGCCAAAAGTAAATAAATAAATAAATAAAAGCTTTTTATTAACACAGTGTTCAGAAGGGGGCGCCACTCTAAACTATGAGATACTTGCTGCCAGTACAACTTTGTTGAAGAAACAGCTGAAAGCAATCAGGTCAGACAGAGCCAAGGGCTGGAGGGATTTTTAAAATTACAAAAACCGAACCAAATCAAACCAAAACAAAAATCAAAAACAATGGCCAAGATTTCAAGTTTGCTACTAAATGTATGACATTCTCCTAAGACATGCGAGTGACTTCATAAATATATTTATATATTTATATTTGAAGAAGAAGGAACTATTTGATGCAGCAAATCCACGTTGATTAAAAATTACCAGATATGGGTGCTCCTGGGGGGCTCAGTGGTTTAGGCCTCTGCCTTCGGCTCAGGTCATGATTTCAGGGTCCTGGGATGGAGCCCCACATCGGGCTCTCTACTCAGCGGGGAGCTTGCTCCCCACCCCTCTGCCTGCCTCTCTACCTACCTGTGATCTGTCAAATGGGTAAATAAGATCTTTAAAAAAAGAATTACTAGGTGTGAAATACACCGAGGCTATTGGAACGAAAATGATTTCACCTGATCTGACTAGGAATTGTTTGAAGCCTGAATTAAAGTGCTATAAAAAGAGTCAAGACCTGGGAAATATATGGGTATAAAGTCCCTAGAAAAACAGCAATAATAACTCGCTGCTCTTAATTGATCCAGATCCTGCTGTAGGAAAAGAAGAGCTGGTTTTAGCCAGAGGATGATCTCCGTTTGTCTTCATGATCGGGCATTTCCTACAAGCCAGGCATGGGGCTCTGCACTAGAGCTGCAAATGCTGGGGGGCCCCCACTCTCCCTTTTCTCTTCTCAGGGGGCCAATGGGCATGTCCATGGTGCAGTTTGACAGGTTTTACCACAGGGAGATAAAAGACTGCCAAGGATAGGTTGGAGCTGGGAAAAGCCAGTTAGTAACAGATTTTGAGGGGAGGTGATAGACAAGGGCAAAGTGAAGAATGAGGATGAGTGTGTCAAGTTTCAAAGTGCCAGGAGGCAGAACAGTGCATTCAGGAATCTACAGCAAGTTCATGACAACCGACAGCTGATCTGGCAGCATCACATGGGGATGGAGGCTGAGCCTCGGGGTTAACACTGGGGGTGAGATGGTTTGTATATTATGCCAAGGAGGTGACGTACTACACTGTGGGGGCACAGGGAGCTACCGGAGGATTTCAAATAACAGAATCGTAACCATAATAGAGTATTTAATTGCATCCTAGCTTTCATCAAGGGTAAGATGCACTATAGTTTATGTTCGACTAAGAAAGAGAAATGCTGTCAGTTAAACTAGGATATGTCATCAAGTGCAAGAGTTATTAGAATGGGGGTGGGACAAATCTTAGAACAAGTAAACTGTGGTACTAGAATAATTAAGAAAGGTCGAACACTTGGATCAACTATAAAAGTGATTATTGCTTACCATGTGCCCCAAACTATATTAAGTCTTAGAACAAAAGACGATTTCATCTTGAAGCCCCGCATCTGTTAGACCCAAGGTACAGAGGGCAGTAGCCAACGACCAGCAGGCCCCAAGTGCCATGTGCAGACTCTAAGAGCAACTGCCTTTGAGAGAGGAAACGCTTGAGAGTGGGCTTTCTGAGGTAGAGAATTACTAGCTGGGAAAGTAGGAAAATTGACACAGAATCGGAATTGATGCCCCTACATGACAGAGTTGGTGAAACTTTCCTTCTCAGAGATCTTGAGTCTCCTCAGAAATGTATTTTTCATATTGGACAGAACATTCAGGATAAATATGATCTGTTCGAGTTCCTGGTTCTCTCATCAGGAGTGTTTCTTGGCTTCACTGGCTGAAGTAAGGGTTTTGATAGTCCACGGTAAATCCTGACAAATGCAAAGCACGGTATCTATGAAAAACTAACCACTCAGAAGAGAACAACAGATAAAAGGCCAGGCCAACATGACCCTGCAGGATAGGTAAGGTTGGTCCAGCAACAGGGGTAGAGGGGAAGTGCCCATCCTCTGCTAGAAGAGCTAGAGAAGACCCCTTCTGGAGAGACCACCAGGAGAGGAGAGCAGTAGGTGCTGATGATGAAGAATATTTTAATCAGCAGAGGAGGTTAAAATGACAAAGTTCCAGGATCAGAGTAAACATATGAGATTAAAAAATAAAAAATAAGAAATAAATTTTTTTTTAAAGGACTTTTTTTTTTTAAGCACTTTAAACAAAAGTCCTTTTTAAGAGTAAGTTGGCTGTTTAAACCAAAAGTACAACTCACTGAGAGAATCGCCGCATTATTTATTGGGGTAGAAAGGACCTGGAATGTAGAAAGACCCATTCTGCATAGGAAAAAATAGAATCACTAACAGGCTCATGGCTTGCACAGCCAGTGGCTAGAATCCCTGCCTCATGAGACCCTGTGCTAGAAGGCCGCTAGAACCATCTCAACTATGTTAGTCTTTCTTGGAAGCCAACAAGTGTTTGCCCAGTTAAGAGCACGGTAACAATCAGTCATGTTATGTTATAATGATTGTCGATATCTTTAAAAGCCTTGTCAAGTTCCTTTTTGAGTAACCCTCACCCCACCCTTAGAGAAATTGATCTGTGGTTCACCTCTTTGAAATACCTCATTGTTGTTCCACATTTACCATAGCCAAAAAAAAAAAAAAAAAAGCTTTTTATTAACAAAGTGTTCAGAAGGGGGCGCCACTGAAAACAATGAGAGCGCCACTGAAAACAATGAGAGTTTTCGCTGCCCCGACAGTTTTGTTGCAGAAACAGCAGAAAGCACTCAGCTCAGACATAGCCAAGGGCTGGAGGGATTTTTAAAATATCAAAACCGAACCAAATCAAACCAAAACAAAAATCAAAACCAATGTCCAAGATTTCAAGTTTGCCTCTAAAGGTATGACATTCTCCTAAGACATGGGAGTGACTTGATCAATATATTTATATATTTATATTTGAAGAAGAAGGAACTATTTGATGCAGCCAATCCACGTTGATTAAAAATTATGAGATATGGTGGCTCCTGGGTGGCTCAGTGGTTTAGGCCTCTGCCTTCGGCTCAGGTCATGAATTCAGGGTCCTGGGATGGAGCCCCACATTGGGCTCTCTGCTCAGCGGGGAGCCTGCTCCCCCACCCCTCTCTCTGCCTGCCTCTCTACCTACTTGTGATCTGTTAAATGGGTAAAAAAGATTAAGTTTCTGTACCAAAATAAAATTGCAGGGAGAAAGGAGTGCAGTATGTGTGGAAGTGGGTTATCAATCAAGTGAATAATTCAGGAACATATGATGGTGTTTTTAGCATGCTGGGTGGTAATAGAAGTGGTGAGGTATGGTTTTTATTTTGCATCTATTTTGATGGTGAATATTCTGGTGAACAGGATGGGGTATGTGCAGGACAGACAATATCAACATTTATTTTACCTGCACAAACAGAAGGGTGGAGTCTTCATTCCCTGATATGGAGAGAATTCTGAGTTCAAATGTTCTTTCTGATTAAATGGCATAGTGATGATGTGTATTTAGTAAGACAGCGAAAGAGAGCAGTATGCATAATGTTAAGCGGTAAGACATTATAATACATTTGAACATCAAAAAACGTTGCGTTGGATCATTTGTTTATGTGAGTAAATAAATGAATAAAGCTTCTTGGGGTTCTGATAGAGGTAAAGAAGACTACTATATGATCCAAAGGGGCACGTGCACCAAATGTTTATAGCAGCAATATCCACAATAGCCAAACTATGGAAAGAACCTTGATGTCCATCAACAAATGAATGATATATATATATATATATATATATATATATATGTGTGTGTGTGTGTGTGTGTGTGTGTGTGTGTGATGGAATACTATGCAGCCATCAAAAGTAATGAAATCTTGCCATTTGCGATGGAATGCATGGAACTAGAGGGTATTATGCTTAGCAAAATAAGTCAACCAGAGTAAGACACTATCATATGATTTCCCTGATATGAGGAAATGGAGGTGCAATGTGGGGGGTTTGGGGGACAGGAAAAGAGTAAGTGAAACAAGATGGGATCGAGAGGGAGGCAAACCATAAGAGACTCTTTATCTCAGAAAACAAACTGAGAGTTGCCAGGGGGGTGGGGAGGGTAGGGAGAGGGTGGTGGGGTTATGAACATTGGGGGGGGGTGCTGTGAAGTGTGTAAACCTGGCGATTCACAGACCTGTACCCATGGGGCTAATAATACATTATATGTGAATTTAAAAAGAAGAAGAGGAAGAAGACTACTATAAATCCAATGCTATGGTTTTCAGCAAAGAGTGTGTAATCAGGCCTATTTTATTAAAGTATCCAAGTAAAATGATGGTCGAACATTGGAATAAGAGAAAACATAAAAATCAGAGATTTTAAAAAGAGATATGGGACAGTGTAGAGAATATAGTCAATGATATTATAATAGTGTTATATGGTGACAGATGGTGGCTATATTTGTAGTGATCATAGAATAATGTATGGAGATATTGAAAACCTGAAACCAATGTAACACTGAATATCAACTATACTCAAATAAAAGAAGAGTAAAAATAAAACATTTAAATTTAAAAGATAAAAAGAGGAACAAGAATTTGAAAAGTGAATTCAAAAAGAGTAAAGATGAGGCTAAGACATACTTTGAACCTTGAAAATAACACCATTTTGAAAATTCTTTCCATTTGAGAAAACTCAAATGAATCAATACCATAAAAGAACCCATTTTACCTGAGAGATGTAATGAATGCTCAAGAAATAATTTTATGACAGGATAATTCTTCCCTCTGAAACAGCATACAGAAACCAGGGGAAACACTTGGAAGCAAAATAAACTATACTGAAAATAAGAATCAGGAAAAAGATAAATGATGAAAGATAAGAAAATTAGACCTGCGACAGAGATCTAGTGAAGAGAATTTTTAGCTTGTGGTTTAATGTTTTTGAGGATAATCTAGAGTTCATAACTGCCTTGAGACAGGCTGGGTGTAGGCAGTTTAGGCAGACCCCTAAGACAGGCCTACTTTGGGCAGGTGGTGTTGGAGAAGGCCATTGGGCTGGACAAAGACAAATCCAACCATTTGACTAAAGTGTCTGTGAAGATGTTGAAGTCAGATGCAACAGAGAAAGACCTGTCAAACCTAATCTCAGAAATGGAGATCATGAAGATGATTGGACAGCACAAGGACACCATCAAACTGCTGGGTCCTGCACACAGGACGGTCCTTCGTACACTCTCACGGAATATGCCTCCAAAGACAACATACAGGAGTACCTGCAGGCCCAGAGGCCTCCTGACCTGGAGTACTGTTACAATATCAGCCACAATGCAGCAGAGCAACTCTCCTCCAAGGACCTGGCATCCTGTGCCTACCAGGTAGCCTAGGCATGGAGTACCTTGCCTCCAAGAAGTGCATACACCAAGACCTGGCCACCAGGGAAGTGCTGGTGACAAAGGACAACATGATGAAGATCTCAGACTTCAGCCTTGCCAGAGATATCACCACATCAGTTACTATAAAAAGACTACCAACAGTGGACTGCCTGTGAAGTGGATGATCCCTAAGGCCCTGTTTGGCCAGATCTACATCCACCAGAGTGACTTCTGGTCTTTTGGGGTGATCCTGTGCAAAATCTTCACTCTGGAAGCCTCCCATAACCTGGAGTGCCTGTGGAGGTGGTTTTCAAGCTGCTGAAGGAGTCATTTGATGGATAAGCCAATGAGTGCACCAGAGAGTTATACACAATAATGAGGGGTGGCTGGCATGTGGTACCTTCAAGCTGCTGGTAGAAGACCTGGATCATACTGTGGCCTTGACCTTCAACCAGGAGTACCCGGACCTGTCCTTGGCCCTGGAACAATACTGTCTATGCTTTCCCAACACCCAAAGCTCCACCTGCTCCTCAGAGAAGAATTCCACCTTGTCTCATGTGCCGTTGCCCAGGGAGGCCTATCTGCCCTGACACCCAGCCCAGCTTGCCAATGGTGGACTCAAATGACTAGTATCCCTATTACTCCTGTTCAGATTCCGTCATAAGCTGTAACCCTTACCACCCACCCTCCCTGCAAGACTCACTGCCTTCTCCTTTGCCCCTTTCCTACTGGCAGGAGCCAGCTGCCTACCTGAGGCCTTCACCCCTTGAAGTCACCTCTCTTCCCCTTCCTCTTCCTCCTCCTTACAACCTGCTCATGAAAGAAAGGCACAGAGAGGCAGATACTTGCCTGTGGCTACTTCCTTCCCTCCCATATGTTGGACCAAGACCCCTCCCTGGCATCTGGTACTGCCTGGACGTCGAGGGAGTGGGAGATGAGGCATGCCAGTGAAAGCTGTCGGAGCTCTCCGGTTTTGGTTTTGTCTGCTTAGCATAACATGTAAGACTGAGTTCTGGTGGCAGGGACCTTGTCCTTGGGGCAATAGCACTTGCGAGGGGAGGTCAACTGCTCTGGGCCTTGGCTAAGTGCAAGCCCCGCTCCAGAGATATGGTGCCAAGGGCTTATTAATTATGATACTAATTTGCTTTGCTGACCAAATGCCTGGTATCAACAGATGGGAAGGCAATGACTGGAAGCAGTGTTGTGACCATGGGGTCCAGCCCCAAACTATGAAGAAAACACAAAGTGTATAAATCTGAGTAAGTATATATTTACATACCTCTTTAAATAGGTTGTTATCAAAGATTTAATCAATGGGTAATATGCTTCTCATGGCTGGGAAGCATCAGTTGCCATATATTAAAAACAAAGGAAAGAGGTGTCTGGGTGGCTTCCTCCGTAAGTGTCCCTTCTTTTCAGGTCATGATCCCAGGGTCATGGGATGGAGCCGCCCCACATCAGGCTCTCTGCTCAGTGGGAAACCTGCTTCTCCTTTTCCCTCTGCCCTGCTTATAGTTCCTCTTCCTGTCTCTCTGTCTGTCAAATAAATAAAATATTAAAAAAAAAGAAACAAAATGATTTTAAAAGGTCTTTTTTTTTTTTTAATTTTCTAGGGGATCCTGGATGACTCAGTTGTTTAAGCAGATATTTGCCTTTGGCTGAGGTCATGATTCCAGTGTACAGTGATCCAGCCCTGCATGGGACTACTTGCACCCCGAGGAGCTTGCTTCTTCCTCTCCCTTTGCACGTTATTCCTCCCGCTTGTGCGCTTCCTCTCTCTCTCTCTCTTGCTGTCAATAAACAAAATAAAATCTTTTACTAAATAAATTAATAAATAAACCTACTTTCAGTTTAGGTCCCTTAACAAAAATTGTTACTGCTTCATTAAAAAAAAAAAAAAAGATAATTTAGAAAGATGCTTCCAGAGCTAAAAAGCTGTATTTTTTTTTTCAGGATTAAATATAGAAGTGCCTTATAAAGTAAAAGAAAAAATATGCTATATTAACACTAATCACACTATACCTTTGGTGGTTATATCAAGATAATGAAAAGTGATTTTAAAGCAAATTTCATTATCAGACATAAAGATCAAGTCAAAATTACAGAAGAGTAAAAGGATGAATTTATCAGGGAGTATAATAATTCTTGACTTTTAATACTTAATAACAGATTTGGGGATATATAGGTAAAAACTAAGAACAAAAATCATAACTTCTACCTTAGAAGAGAAATGGAAAAAAGTTTCAAAACCTTTATTTTGAGATTATATAGACAAATGGACATCCAATTGGTAAGATATGTAAGACTTGAACAAAATTATCAACTAACAAGATATGCTTGATATTACAGAACACTCCCAACAAGCGCAGACTACATATATCTTAAGCCATGATTTTCTTTTCAAAGGTCAACATTGATAATGTTCTGGTCATACCTCCGTGTACCAAGAAAGAAGTAGCATATTTCTTGAAAGACACAGCTATCAAAGCTCCATTGAGAAACCGTAAAGATGGAGAAGGGATTTGCAAATTATATATCTGATATTGGACATCAACTCTGATTATTAAAAAATGAATAAAAATAAAAAACCTTTAAAACCAAACAGAGTATCCAATTTTACATATGAAGAAAATTATTGAAGAGACATGTCACCAAAAGGATATGGATGGCTTATAAGCACATGACAAATTTCTCAACATTTAGACATTAAAGAAATACAAATTAAAATCATAATGAGACATGCTTACATATCTATTAGAATGGCTAAAATTATAAAGGCTAATTGTACTTCGTCTGAGCTAGATTGAGAAGCAACAAAAAATCTAAACTGTTGTTGGCATATATCATGATACCACCACTTTGGAAAATAGTTTGAAAATTTTTTTAAATGCAAAATACGTTGCAGTTACACCAATAGCCATTTTACTTCTAGGCATTTAACCAAGAGAAACAAAATCTATGTTCGTACAAGGAATTGTATATGAATTTCATAGCAGCTTTATTTTTAAGAATTGAAAACAGTAGAAATGTTCATCAATGTCCATCAATAGAGCAAAGACAAATTATGATCTATTCATTAAAGAGATTACTATTCAACATCAAAATGAACTATTTACAATTGGAGATTCTCAAAGTAATGATGCTGAGAAAAGAAAAGCCAGGCAATGAATAGAATATACTGTGTGATTCCATGACTATAAAAAAAATCTAGAAAATACAAATTTATATAAAGTCACAGTCATCAAATATATTGGTGTGATTTTAGTGCCTTCTTCTGTGCTCCCATAGCTTCGTACACTTGGATCTCCAAGCAGTTGTTACACCATGTGAAAATATGAACTCTTTTTCTTTATTCTGTCTTACTAGAATAAGAATCCTTGAAATTTTATGGACATTTGAACTCTCAGTTATTAGCAGAAATTCTATCACACAGTAAGTTTTCAAATATAAAGCCAGCGTTTTACAATGACTTCTAAGCTTTTACATGATCTAGCCACTCATTTAACCTTTGTGACCTCTTTCCCTGCTACTCTTCAGTCCCTCACAGTGGCCTCCTTGCTATTCCTCAGATATGCCAGGCATGATCCAACCTTATGGCCTTCAAGATAGCCAATTCCTTTGTCTGGAGTGACCTTATTGCTGATAGTTCTGGGCAAATTCATCGCCTTTCCATACGTTTGTTCAATTCTCAGCTTCATTGTAACTAACCTGATCTTCCTATTAAAATTCTTAACTCCCCATCCCCTGCCTAGCAACCTTGATTTTTCTCACCCTGATCTAATTTTTATTTTTCCCCATTGCACTCATCTTTTTTGAATGCACTATGCAATTTTTATTCAGGTTTATAGCTTTTAATTGTCTCACCCATTAAAATAAACGTTCTACAAAGTCAAGTATTTCATTTACCAGTGTAGTCTGAAGTAATATCTGCCATATAATAGACAGTAGACAATTGGTAAATTTCAGAATAAATTAATGTTTAGAGTATACTGAATTTCATAAGTCATTTCAATATTTTTTCCAAAAAATAAACTATGTAAAACATACCTTAAATTTACTTTCAAAATATTTTGTAGCATATAATGAACAAAATAAGACAAAATAAGACAAAAAAAAACCAAAATAAGCAAAAGCCTTAAAGAAACAATCATATGAATAACCATTTCAAACCTACTTAAAAATTGCATAATACCACACTCCTAGATCCTCTCTGAATGCTCTAAAATAACCCTTCAAAAGAAATACAATTTTTAAAATAACAGATTTTTTGGCAAATAATTTAATAAAATAAAAATTTCATTCATCTATGTAGATCATAATAAATGTTTTTAATAAGCATGAAATTATAACTCTGAAGTGTGCTAAAATGAAACCACTTGCTAAGGGTGAGAGAACAAAAATAAACATCATTTTTACAAATAAGAGGAATTTATTATCTTTGAATCAAAGCATGTAGATTTGTTCAAAGTGGCAATAAAGGAATATGGAAACACAATCCATAGAAAGTCATATTTTAGATTTCTAAAAGACTTCAAAGTGAAGAGTATACATTTTTTAAATGCTACATAATGCTACATAATGAGAAGATAACAGGTTGTGACAAATAGCATTTTAAAAGCTCTACTCATAATGGAACGGAAGGTGTCATTTCTCTATTTTATATATGTCATTAATTTACTATATTTGGATACAACACATTACCAAACAGATGTTCATCAAAGACTAAATCATTTTTAATGGAACATAATAATTTGAACCTACATCTATTAATCATTTTTTTCGATCTAACATTTATAGTCTCGCTAAACAATTTATCAGATATTGACAAATTTAAAAAAAATATAGGATAAAAAGTCGTGTTTGGAAAAGTAGATTTTCTTGAAATTTGCATTTAAATGAAAAAATTTGCTGATATTTTTAAGACTTTAAATGTTATTTTTTATATATCTGACCTATCAGATGATATAAAATTTTTGGAGAAAATATGACATATTTTTTTTATCTTGTTGAAGGTATTAATAAAGATCAACTGCTTGAATTATTTGTATTGTGATATCTTAGTTAATAAACATGAATAACTGGTATAAAATATGTTGTTTTAAATTTTATTTATTTACTTGACAGAGATCACAAGAAGGCAGAGGGGCAGGCAGAGAGAGAGGAATGGAAGCAAGCTCCCTGCTGAGCAGAGAGCCCACTGTGGGACTCAATCCCAGGAACCTGGAATCATAACAAAGAAATGATTATAAATTCCTTAAAAGACTCAAAATTGCTCTTGACTGGTATGTTTCAAGCTCTATTCCTGGTTTGCGGACAGTTTTTAACAGGTTTGTCACTGTAGAAATCAGCTGGATGTTTAGAGGCTATGAGAACTGTGCAAAAACCTTGAAGGGGTAAAGATTGAAAATCCTTTAGAGAGATTAGCTCCTTAAGGCATTATTCATCCACACATTTTCCTCCAAACTATTAAGGCGGATGGATGAGGGGCACCTGAGGGGCTCTCTCATCACGTGGGTGGTGGGTTAAGCCTCTGCCTTCATCTCAATTCATGGTCTCTGGGTCCTGGGATCCAGCCCCACATTGGGTTCTGCTCAAAAGGAAGCCTGTTTCCCTCCCTGCTTGCCTGCCTCTCTACTTACCTGTAATCTCTCTCTCTCTCTCTGTATGTCCAATAAATAAATAAAATCTTGAAAAAAAGGCTGATGGATGCTAAATTATGAAAACTGCTCCCTCCAAATGATGCTTCTTCATAAGGTTTTAAGAATTTAAAATTGTAAGAACTTAAAATTGAAACTTGATCGTAGGATTTATCTTATACAATAAACCAAGTGATGGCAGTTATTATTAGTTCTGAAGTATTTGTGATTCTGAATTCTGGGCCTCATTAGTAAATTTATTTTTAATAAATTATTTAATATATAATAATATTTATAATATATATAATAGATAATATATATAATATATATAATAAATTCATTCATTCATTATTTATTTATTTATTATTTATTATTATTATTTATTCATTTATTAACTCAAACACAAGAAAATGAATGACCTGATTGAAAAATTGGCAAGGACTGGAACAGACACCTCACTTAAGAAGATATTGAGATGGCAATAATGATATGAACAGATGCTGTGATGATCACAGCATGTCTAATTAAGGAATTGTAAATTAAAAGAACATGAGGGGCGCCTGGACAGCTCAGTGGGTTAAGCCACTGCCTTTGGATCAGGTCATGATCTCAGGGTCCTGGGATCGAGTTCCACGTTGGGCTCTCTGCTCAGGAGGAGCCTGCTTCCCTTTCTCTCTCTCTCTGACTGCCTCTCCGTCTTCTTGTAATCTCTCTCTGTCAAATAAATAAATAAAATCTTTTTAAAAAATAAATAAATAAATAAGACAATGATATATCACTACACATCTATTAGAATGGCTAAAATCCAAAATACTGACAACATAAAATGCTTTTGACGATGAGGAACAAGAGAATCTCTCATTCATTCTGGTGAGAACACCAAAATGGTGCTACCACTTTGGAAGACAGTTGGGCAGTTTCTTACAAAACTAAACATATTCTTACCATATGATCCAGCAATCGTGCTCCTTGGTACTCACCCAAAAGAGCGACAACTTTGTGTACACAGAATCCTGCATGTAAACCTGTGTTTGTAACAGCTTTACGCATAAGTGCCAAGAGTTGGAAGTAACCAAGATGTCCTTCAGGAGGAGAATGGATAGATAAACTGTGGTCCATTGAAACAATGGGATATGATTCAGCGATAAAGAGAAATGGCTATCAAGCAATGAAAAGACAAGGAACAAACTTAAAATCCGTCATAATAAGTGAAAGAAGTCAATTTGAAAAAGCTTCATGTTGCAAGGTTCCAACTATATGACCTTCTAGAAAAGGCAGAACTATGCAAATGGTATAAAGGTCAGCGGTTTGTAGCAGTTAGGAGAGGAGGAGGATAAACAGGCAGAGCACAGAGGATTTTTAGGCCAGTGAAAATGTTCTGTATGATATGTATGATATTTTAGATATATATCACTACACAGTTGTCAAAATGCATAAGATACTATACCAAGAGTGAACTCTATGAGAAAAGGTTTTTTAAATATTTTATTTATTTATTTGACAGGCATCAAAGCAGGCAGAGAGGCAGGCGGGGAAAGCAGGGGTTGGGGGAAAGCAGGCTCTCTGCCAAGCAGAGAGTCTGGTCTGGGGCTCGATCCCAGGACCGTGAGATTATGACCTGAGCCGAAGGCAGAAGCCTTAACCCACTGAGCCACCCTGGTGCCCCACCAAGAGTGAACTCTAATGTAAACTGTGGACTTTGGGGTGATAATGATGTGTCAGTGGAGGGCAGGTGCTATGGTGAATGATGGTGAGTGCTGTGAAATGTGTAAACCTGGTGATCCACAGACCTGTACCCCTAGGGATAAAAACACATTATATGTTTATAAAAATTTTTAAAAAATAATTTAAAAAATCCATTAAAGAAAAAACATATATTGCAAGCCCAGAGCTAATCTCATATTCAATCTAAAAAGTTTGAAAGTTTTCCCCTTAAAGATCAGAAAAAAGACAAGTGTGTCCACTTTCACTACTCTCATTTGACATAGTACTGGATGTCCTAGCCAGAGAAACAAGGAACACAAAGAAATAAAAGACTCCAAAAAAAAAAAAAAAAAAAAAGGAAGAAGTAAAATTTTCTTTTTTTGGATAACATGAACTTACATGTAAAAAAATCCTAAAAACTTCACAAAAAATTTTGAATAAACAAATGTAATAAAGCTGCCAAATACAAGATCAATATATAAAAGACAAGAATTTTGTTTGTTTCTTTTTTTCAAATAGTTTTTCATGTCATCCTTGCTCAGTGATCACGCTAATCTTCTCTGCATCATTCCAATTTTAGTATATGTGCTGCCAAAGTAAGCACAAGACAGGAGCATTTTAACACTCTGATGATGAACTATCTGAAAAAATAAAGAGAACAATCTAATTCACAATAGCATCAAAAATAATAAAATACTTAGGAAAAGTATTAGTTAAAGAAGATGAAAGATCTGTACCCCATAAACTATGACATTGATAAAGAAATTGAAGGAGACATAAATGGAAAGATAGCTCATTTATGAATGGTAAGAATTAACATTGTTAAAATGTCCATACTACCGAAAACCATCTGTAAATTCAATTCCTATCAAAAATCCAATGTTAGGGGCGCCTGGGTGGCTCAGTGGGTTAAGTCGCTGCCTTCAGCTCAGGTCATGATCCCAGGGTCCTGGGATCGAGCCCTGCATCAGGCTCTCAGCTCAGCAGGAAGCTGCTACCTCTTCTCTCTCTGCCTGCCTCTCTGCCTGCTTGTCATCTCTCTCTGTCAAATAGATAAATAAAAAATCTTTTAAAAAAATCCAATTTTTTTTTACAGAAGTAAGTAAAGAATCCTAAAATTTATATGAGACCATAAAAGACAACTAATAATTAAAGCAGTTCTGAGAAAGAATGAAGAAGCAAAATTACACTTCTTGATTTGAAACTATACTACAAAGCCCTCATGCCCAAAACAATAAAGTATACTGGCATAAAAATAGACCAATAAACAAGTAGAACAGAATTGAGAGTCCAGAAATAAATCCTTTCATACATTCACCTAATATTTGACAGGGGCCAACATATATAATGTGTAAAAATAGTCTGTTCAATAAATGATATTTAAAACTGAATAGTCACATAAAGCAGCATGAAACTGGAACCTTATATCACTCATAAATCTTAACTTGAAATAGATTAAAGACTTAAATGTGATGCATGAAACTAAATTTCCTAAAGGAAAACATAGGAAAAATTCTCCTTGACATTGGTCTTGCCAATAGTTTTTTGGATACCAGGCCAAAAACACAAGCAAAAGAAGCAAAAATAAATAAATGGTATTACATCAAACTAAAGTTCCTGCATTGCCAAAAAAAAAAAAAAAAAAAAAAAAAGGGAATGAAAACACAATCCACAGAATGGAAGAAAATACTTACAAATCTTATATCTGAAAAGAGGTTAATAACCAACAGATACAAATAGAAAAAAATATATAATTAAAAAAATAGCAAAAGGTTCTCAATAGACTTTTTTTTCTAAAAAGTTATATAAATGACCAACAGGAGCATTAAAAAGTGCTCAACGTAAAAACTCAGGGCAAAGTCATTATGTTGTTGTTGTTGTTGTTTACCTCTGAAAAACACAACAAGATATGACTACCTATTAGAATATATACTACCAAAAAATTAAAACTAACAAATTTTGGTAAATATTGGGGAAAATGGGGAACCTTTGCACTGTGATAGGGATATAAATTTGTATGGAAAACAGTATGGAGATTATTCATATTATTAAAAGTAAAATTACCATATGATTCAGTAATCCCACCTCTAGGTATATATCTAAAGGAAACGAAGTCACTATTCGAAGACATATCTGCACTCTTATGTTCATTATAAAATTATTAACTCTAAGCAAGAGATGGAAATAACTTCAGTATCCATTAATGGATGAATGAATAAAATAAGTATGGTAAATATATACTATGGAATACTACTTAACCATGAAAAATTAAGAAATACTGCCATTTACAACAGCATGGATGGATCTTGAAGGTATTATACTAAGTGAAATATTTCAAAGATTTTATATGTATTTTTTAATTTATGTATTATGATATCCCTTACATACAGAATCTGAAGAAAAAGCAAACTAATGGAAACTTAGAGTTGAGTTGACAAGAGGTGAACCTGGGGTGGAATAAGGTGGTCAAAGGGTACAAACTTGCAACTATAATATGAAAAAGTTCTGGGGATCTAATGTACTACAGGATGATCATAGTTAATAATATATACATACATTTTTATTGTGCTTCCCTTTATTAAACTTTGCATATATCACATTCTTACAAGTTGAAAGTTTATAGCAATCTTGTATAAAATAGGTCTGCTGCCACCATTTTTCTAACAACATTTGTTCATTGTGTGTCTCTCTGTCACATGTTGGTAATTCTTGCAATATTTCAAGTTTTTTCATTATTATTGTATTTGTTATGGTGATCAGTGATCAGTAACTATGACCCACTGAAAACTCAGAACTAGTTTACTTAAGGTATATACATTGTTTTTCCTTAAAGACATAATGCTTTTGAACAGTACAGTATAGTGTTTATTTTTTATATGCACTGGGAAACATAATTTTTTATTTGCACTGGGAAACCAAAAATAATAATCATAATTTGACTTAGTTTATTGAGATGATCACTTTATTGAGGCGGTCTGGAACAAAACCCACAAGACCTCTGAAGTTTATCTCTACTGTACTATATACATAAAAGTTGCTAAGAGAGTAGATCTTAAAATTCCTTACCATACATGCATAAAAAACAGTGGCAACTATATGAGATAGTAGATGTATTAACATTTTTATGTAGATTATATTGCAATACAGATGTATGCCCATTTATCAAATTGTACAAAATTTACACAATGTTAAAAGTTTGCAATGTTATAAGAAATCATTTCTTATATTTACAAATTATAATATGTCGATTATTTTTCAATAAAGCTGGAAAAAACTTTTTGTAGAATTAATCTATTTTTCAAAAAACGAAGTAAGGAAGTAGAAACTGCAACTAACTCTGAAATAATAGAATATAAAATCCATTTTAGTTATATACACTGTGACAAAAACTATTACTTAGTTTACAATGAAGGAGTACTTAGGAAGCATGAAGGATGGTCTATAAATAAGGCTGAAAGAGCTCAGTTTTTTTTTTTTTCATTTTGATGTATTTTTAATTTATTTTTTTATTTTCAGCATAACAGTATTCATTATTTTTCACCACACCCAGTGCTCCATGCAATTCGTGCCCTTTATAATACCCACCACCTAGTACCCCAAACTCCCACCCCCCACCCCTTCAAAATCCTCAGATTGTTTTTCAGAGTCCATAGTCTCTCATGGTTCACCTCCCCTTCCAATTTCCCCCAACTCCCTTCTCCTCTCTAACTCCCCATGTCCTCCATGCTATTTGTTATGTTCCACAAATAAGTGAAACCATATGATAATTGACTCTCTCTGCTTGACTTATTTCACTCAGCATAATAATCTCTTCCAGTCCTGTCCATGCTGCTACAAAAGTTGGGTATTTGTCCTTTCTTTTTTTTTTTTTTTTTTTTTTATAAACATATATTTTTATCCCCAGGGGTACAGGTCTGTGAATCACCAGGTTTACACACTTCACAGCACTCACCAAAGCACATACCCTCCCCAATGTCCATAATCCCACCCCCTTCTCCCAAACCCCCTCCCCCCAGCAGCCCTCAGTTTGTTTTGTGAGATTAAGAGTCACTTATGGTTTGTCTCCCTCCCAATCCCATCTTGTTTCATTGATTCTTCTCCTACCCACTTAAGCCTCCATGTTGCATCACCACTTCCTCATATCAGGGAGATCATATGATAGTTGTCTTTCTCTGCTTGACTTATTTCGCTAAGCATGATACGCTCTAGTTCCATCCATGTTGTCGCAAATGGCAAGATTTCATTTCTTTTGATGGCTGCATAGTATTCCATTGTGTATATATACCACATCTTCTGGATCCATTCATCTGTGGATGGACATCTAGGTTCTTTCCATAGTTTGGCTATTGTGGACATTGCTGCTATAAACATTCGGGTGCATGTGCCCCTTTGGATCACTACATTTGTATCTTTAGGGTAAATACCCAATAGTGCAATTGCTGGGTCATAGGGCAGTTCTATTTTCAACATTCTGAGGAACCTCCATGCTGTTTTCCAGAGTGGCTGCACCAGCTTGCATTCCCACCAACAGTGTAGGAGGGATCCCCTTTCTCCACATCCTCGCCAGCATCTGTCATTTCCTGACTTGTTGATTTTAGCCATTCTGACTGGTGTGAGGTGATATCTCATTGTGGTTTTGATTTGTATTTCCCTGATGCCGAGTGATATGGAGCACTTTTTCATGTGTCTGTTGGCCATCTGGATGTCTTCTTTGCAGAAATGTCTGTTCATGTCCTCTGCCCATTTCTTGATTGGATTATTTGTTCTTTGGGTGTTGAGTTTGCTAAGTTCTTTATAGATTCTGGACACTAGTCCTTTATCTGATATGTCGTTTGCAAATATCTTCTCCCATTCTGTCAGTTGTCTTTTAATAAAATTGATAAACCCCTGGCTCGACTTATCAAAAAGAAAAGAGAAAGGACCCAAATAAATAAAATCATGAATGAAAGAGGAGAGATCACAACTAACACCAAAGAAATACAAACTATTATAAGAACATACTATGAGCAACTCTACGGCAATAAATTTGACAATCTGGAAGAAATGGATGCATTCCTAGAAACATATAAACTACCACAACTGAACCAGGAAGAAATAGAAAGCCTGAACAGACCCATAACCAGTAAGGAGATTGAAACAGTCATTAAAAATCTCCAAACAAACAAAAGCCCAGGGCCAGATGGCTTCCCGGGGGAATTCTACCAAACATTTAAAGAAGAACTAATTCCTATTCTCCTGAAACTGTTCCAAAAAATAGAAATGGAAGGAAAACTTCCAAACTCATTTTATGAGGCCAGCATCACCTTGATCCCAAAACCAGACAAGGATCCCACCAAAAAAGAGAGCTATAGACCGATATCCTTGATGAACACAGATGCGAAAATACTCAACAAAATACTAGCCAATAGGATTCAACAGTACATTAAAAAGATTATTCACCACGACCAAGTGGGATTTATTCCAGGGCTGCAAGGTTGGTTCAACATCCGCAAATCAGTCAATGTGATACAACACATCAATAAAAGAAAGAACAAGAACCATATGATACTTTCAATAGATGCTGAAAAAGCATTTGACAAAGTACAGCATCCCTTCCTGATCAAAACTCTTCAAAGTGTAGGGATAGAGGGCACATACCTCAATATCATCAAAGCCATCTATGAAAAACCCACTGCAAATATCATTCTCAATGGAGAAAAACTGAAAGCTTTTCCACTAAGGTCAGGAACACGGCAGGGATGTCCATTATCACCACTGCTATTCAACATAGTACTAGAGGTCCTAGCCTCAGCAATCAGACAACAAAAGGAAATTAAAGGCATCCAAATTGGCAAAGAAGAAGTCAAATTATCACTCTTCGCAGATGATATGATACTATATGTGGAAAACCCAAAAGACTCCACTCCAAAACTGCTAGAACTTATACAGGAATTCAGTAAAGTGTCAGGATATAAAATCAATGCACAGAAATCAGTTGCATTTCTCTACACCAACAGCAAGACAGAAGAAAGAGATATTAAGGAGTCAATCCCATTTACAATAGCATCCAAAACCATAAGATACCTAGGAATAAACCTAACCAAAGAGACACAGAATCTATACTCAGAAAACTATAAAGTACTCATGAAAGAAATTGAGGAAGACACAAAGAAATGGAAAAATGTTCCATGCTCCTGGATTGGAAGAATAAATATTGTGAAAATGTCTATGCTACCTAAAGCAATCTACACATTTAATGCAATTCCGATCAAAGTACCATCCATCTTTTTCAAAGAAATGGAACAAATAATGCTAAAATTTATATGGAACCAGAAAAGACCTCGAATAGCCAAAGGGATATTGAAAAAAAAAGCCAACGTTGGTGGCATCACAATTCCGGACTTCAAGCTCTATTACAAAGCTGTCATCATCAAGACAGCATGGTACTGGCACAAAAACAGACACATAGATCAATGGAACAGAATAGAGAGCCCAGAAATAGACCCTCAAATCTATGGTCAACTCATCTTCGACAAAGCAGGAAAGAATGTCCAATGGAAAAAAGACAGCCTCTTCAATAAATGGTGCTGGGAAAATTGGACAGCCACATGCAGAAAAATGAAATTGGACCATTTCCTTACACCACACACAAAAATAGACTCAAAATGGATGAAGGACCTCAATGTGCGAAAGGAATCCATCAAAATCCTTGAGGAGAACACAGGCAGCAACCTCTTCGACCTCTGCCACAGCAACATCTTCCTAGGAACAACGCAAAAGGCAAGGGAAGCAAGGGAAAAAATGAACTATTGGGATTTCATCAAGATCAAAAGCTTTTGCACAGCAAAGGAAACAGTTAACAAAATCAAAAGAGCTCAGTTTTAAGGTTTAAATTTAAAATCTTCTTTTGAAATACTCAACTGACCACCTATTTTTCCAAACATAAATGTCTTAACTGCATGAATTTATTTCATACAACTCTATAATCTAGTTTCATAAGAAAGCAGCATGCAAATCTTGAATAAGACAGACTTGCTTAAGTTTCTTTGTGTTCAACAGTAAAGGATACTTCCCTAAAAAGAAGAAAAATCAGCATATTTATTATGATAATTATTATTCATAATGAGATTCATATTGAATTAGGGAATATATATCCTCAGAGGAGGTAAAGTAAAATGAAATTTATTTTGGTAAATGTGTCTATGAATAGTCAATACAATGCCTCAATATAAATGAATATTATCATTTTGAACAATTTAATTACTATTATTAGAATTATTATAAGTATAAAAATAGCTATCATTTTAGCATGGAATATGAGACTCTCAGGCTCCATGCTTCATTACATCCACACAACAACTCTGCATAATAAGTATTATCATCACCATTTCATGGGTGAAAAAACTGAGGCTAACACATTTAGATAACTGGTTTATGATTACATGGCTAGTAAAGATGCATCACACTAATTTAGGCTTTATGATTTCAGAATTGTACTCTTTCCACTGCACATTCTATTACTCTGTAAATACTTGGCTTGTTTTCATTTAGTTCTTTAATTTTATTCATGTGGTGATGGCTTAAAGCTTCATTTAAAGGAAGCTTAAAAAATTCATTTAACCAAAAGCTCCCAAGAATTAAAAATGTCATGGACCTAATGTAGACATGGATATCATTAGTTAATGGGTAACTATATATTTTCCACTCTAGTGAGATAACAATCAGAGTATTTTTCTAAGTTTTAGTCTCTGAGTGTTCAAAAGGACTTTGTTAAAATAGAAATATTTAGACAAAGGTGATCAAAAGACTGGATCAGGTCACCTTAAGATAAATATTGGGAAACTGAGGAAACAAATGGAGATTTGAACACTGAGCTATGATATAATGAATGGTTTAAAGTATTTAGTAGAGCATAGAAAAGGCCTTTAAAGCCTGGTCTTAGCCTAGCATTGCAGCTTCTGGGATATCTGTCTATCTATCATCTATCTATCTATCTATCTATCTAGATATAAATTTGAAAACTTTTTCAACTTAAAGATTTTGAGAAATAGAACATAATTAGCACCATAGAAGATCTGTTTATGATAACAACCTAGCCTCTCCTCCCAGTTTGTTAATATTCTCTCTTATTTAATGTAACATTGTGTAAATATACCACTACTGATCTGCCGTTATGAATGAAATAACTATAATCATCTGTTTGCATATCCTGGTGAAAATATTCATTTAGTTCCATGTTGTATTTCTAGGAATGGACCAAATTTTTTTTTTAATTTTTAAGTTTTCTAAATATTGTCCAACTTACCTCATATGTTTTTATTATGTGCACTGTCATTCCTTCACATTCTTGCAAGAGATTTTCACTGTTGCCCAATATGGTAAGTGTGTAATAGTATGTCATTCTAGGTTTTAATTTATTTTTAATTTAATTTAATTTAATTTAATTCCAGATTCATAATAAAGATAAACAGTTTTTGTATATGAGTGGACATTTGGATTACCCTTTCTGTAAAGTACATGCTCAAATCTTTTGATATCTTAACATTGTGTCATACTGACTTCTTTAATAGTAGATTTTCTGAATGAACTTTTAGCTGTGTAGGTCTTCTCTATTTTATTTTGAACTTGTTTTCATTTCAAAATCTTTATATTTATTTTCATAATCTGCTTTTATTTTGCTTTGTCTATTATCTATCTATCTATCTATCTATCTATCTATCTATTTATTTACAAGCAAGAGAGAGTGAGCAAGTGAGAGTGCAGGGAGGGATAGAAAAAGAAGGGAAAAGAATCTTAAGCAGGCTCCAGGCTCAGCACAGAGCCCAACTCTGGGCTCTATTTCACAACCCTGACATCATGACCTGAGCCAAAATGAAAGAAATAAAAATAAAATTAAGGTGTTAAAAAAAAAGGAAAAAGAATTGGAGGTTTAATTAAGTGAGCCACCCAGGCACCCCTGTGGTATCTTAAATTAGCTGTCATATCTTTAAAGTTCTAGAGTATCCATTTAATTCATTTATAAAATCTTTCTCAATATCATATTTAGTTTCAGTTTTTGTTCAATTTGCTTCCCCTCTCATTTCTTTGAGCAGAGTAATCAAGCCATTTTACAATCTTTATTGATCATTTTAACATCATACTTAATCCCATTTTGTCTATCAAATCTTGTTAATGGTTTTTCTTTGTGTGCTTTGTTACATTTTGCTATGTTCAAGACATTATATTTGAAACTCTTATTGAGTAGGGATAATTAAGAGCTATAATAATGGTATGGTCCCCCTTGGCTGGATTTTCTCTTATATCTGTGACTCTACAAGACAATCATATTCCAAATTCAGTGATTGACTTTCTCAGTTTACACAGAAGGCAAGGTAGGCTATAGTCTTATTTCTGCTTCTCCTTGTGCTTTGGGGATCTCAACTTAAATTTGGGTTGTACCAAAGTTTTCAAATTTGATTGCTGCTGGATTTTGAATTTTGTTTCTCTAGTATCAAGTGTCTATTAAAAACACACCTCAGTGTGTTTTAGCAGTTTCAAATGCTCTCATAGCTAAAATGAATTCAGGCATATATCTCTAGACTCTCATTGTGTTTCGTATTTTGGCCCAGTAATCCCTCACTTATTATTATAATCATTCTGATATTTTTAACTTTAAAAGCTATTTTGTCGGGATTTTTAAGTTGCCTAAAGTAGCAGTTTTTAGATCACCATTACTAGAAGCAACAACAAATATACATGAAAATATCTGCAGTAGTTTATCACGTCTTTATGGCTTTGAACTTCCATAAGCCGAGGCATCCTTCTCTAATCACTTAGGCAAACTCCAGTTTACCCTTTAAAACAACACAAGAATTGCTTCATTTAAGAACATGTTCAGGGATGACTCTTCCCCACTGTTCTTACCAACATTCCCACACACTCTTTGCTACCCACACCTTGTTTATGAACTTTCATTAGGTATATCAGCGTCACCAGAATTTTGCTCTATTGTATATTTGTCCTTTAGAGCTTTAATTAAATATGAATTCCATAGAAAGTCTGTCCCTTTTCTTTCAAACCTGGGTTAGTTATTTCTTCTCATTCTTTGTCAGAAGCTACTTTATTAGAGAAACTTACAGCTGTGTTGTGACTTTGGAGCCTTTACAGTTTTTTGACTGGAAAAATCACCCATCCCTGAGGTTTTTACGCAGCTTCCTAGCTGATATTATTCAGAAATCTGTTCAAAACAGACTTTTTCAGGGAGGCCCTTTCGGACCACTCAGTTACACAACCTCTTCTCAATCACTGCTCTTTTTAAAATGTGCTTATTTATTTCAAATATGCATCACTATTGAAGAAAAACCAGTACGATTTTTTTCTTTTTAAAGTTGGCTTACCTATTATCTATCTCTCCCATTAAAATGATTCCTCTGGGCTGGGGTTTTGTTGTGCTCATCTTAGGCCAGGCACTCAATAAATTGTCTCTGAATGATTGAATTGTTTGACTCCCTTGCTAGATTCTCAACTTCATGAGGCCAAGGATTGTTTTATTCAGTCCTTCTTTATCATCAATGTCTGTTATATTGCAGTCACTTACGTGACTAATGGGAAAAATCACAGAAAGAAAGAGTTAAAACTACAGAAAAACCCCGTAGGTTCAATAACACAAAGCTTTCTAAAACTATTTAGCCCAAGACTTGAATACTGGCTGCACTTTTGATTTTTTTTAATGGTATTGAATTTAGTTTAAATGGAAATACTTGAATGGTAGAATAATAAAAAAAAATTATAAAAGCAACTTGCTCCTTAAAGTAAGAATTATATAGGGCATCTCTTCTAGAAGCAAAATTTTCAAATGTCAAACATCTGAAAGCATAGAAGGAGAAGTAAGAGTGTGAATTGTACTTCAATGCTCTTTTCTTTATATTCAGCAAACAGCTTCATTCACACCTTTCCAATTTTTTCAACTCTTTTGACAAAGCCTTCAGAGGAGTTACTGCTGATGACCACCATCACAGCCTGACAGGAGAAATTTTATAAAGAAAAATAATAGCATGTTTTTCCCAAATTGTTAAGGATATGGTGAAGCTCTGTCGGATTCAAAGGAGGAATGTGCAATTCCATGCTATATATAATAATAACTTATTTTAATAGTGGCTTTGCAATTTTTCAGATATACCCATTTACTGAAACCACTATGAAATAAACAAAAACAAACAAATTAACAGGGGTTCGAGACAGGAATTATCTAATCTAAAAATAGCACATGTTCACAGAATACACAACACATATCCCAAGTACTACTATAGGTTTCAAGTAATAGTCAAAACAATAGTAAACATGATTCAGACCCTACCAGTCAAATCACAAATGGGACCTTAACTGTAAATCCTTATCTTTAGATCAAAGCGGGTTATTGGGTGCTGAAGATACATTATAGAACTAATATGTTATAGAACTCCTCTGAAATGAGTCATTTATTCCATCACTTTTCCTGCACAGCTGCTGACCCATGTTTTGGTTCCTGGAAATAGCTGCTACCCTGTCATACTTCTTAAAAGCACATAGATTGATGACTCTACTCATTCCTCCATTCCTCTGTGACTGTCACTGTGTTAAAATGTGGAGTCAGCTGACTCACTTGTGGTGGTAATAAAGTAGATGAGTTTTCAAAGTATTTTGCTATTTCTAAAAATGCAAAAACTAAATTACATTGAAATCATAAGGGGTGTTTCAGGGAGAGCTGTAGGATGTGGTTTCTTGTGTAATCCACAGAGATTAGCTCCAACACATATTTAAACTCTCCTCTAGGAGCAACCTTACTGGTAAAACAAGAAGATAAACAGATGTATACACACCCTGGCACAAAATTATCACTTATGTTTGGCTTCCTAGTCTCCTCGTGTTACTTATTTATCTTAACTTCTCTCTGAAATCAGGGAACACAGAATCTCAATCAGTTGACATTTTTCTACTGAATTACCTACCCAATAGTCTGATCATACCCCTAAGACTTTTTTAAATTATTTCACTCATAATCCCAAATCTGCTTTGTTTCCTCGTCTTAGTACACTGTAATTTGATTTCAAAATGAGGACAGTTGTCAGTAATGCCACATTCATTAATCTATTTTACAATTCCATGTACTTAGAACTATGAAAATATGTTAATAACATCCATTCCAATAAGCCACCCTAAATTTATTATCATGAAACAAGACCTCAAGAAAGAGAATTCAAAATCTTCCATGTATTTGCAGTTTATTGCAATAAAGCCTTTATCAATAGACTTCCCTGTGCACATGGTGGTCAAATTGCTGGTGAAAACCAGCCAGATCTATTACAAGCTTTCTCATGGCTTCTAGGTAACCCAAGTGAGCCTTTATTGATACTGGGAAGGGATAAAGCAGGGAAGGGATAAACAGTGATGTAAGAATTGGCTAATGACTCTCATTAAAGTGAGTATTTTAAAGCAAAAAAGCCTGTTGGGAATATTGTTTTATAAAATAGTGGGGTTTTTTTTATTAACTTTTTAAAATTCAAATAGTTAACATATAGTGTACCATTAGTTTCAAATGTAGATTTCGGTTATTCATCCATAGCATATAATAGCTAATGCTCAGTACTTACTGTGATAGCTTCTTGAAAGCACAATTTTAACCCACTGAGCCACCCAGGCGCCCTTGAAAGCAGAATTTTAGATCATATTTTCTGATTACTTCCATGTAGTACAACACTTTCCTGCTAGCAACCTTCAAAACATACTGTTTGTTAGAGGAGTTTCTTTAATAATAAATAAATAGGGATTTATTTAAATTTATAAATATATAAAATAAATAGGAATTTATTTAAATTTATTTAAATAGTGCACACTGTTTCATTGTTCATAAATAAGGTGATGATATTATAGCCATTAGTTGGTAGCACTGATATATCACTTTCTTTTTACTTCTCAGTGCATTCTCTTTGCACAAAATAGATATATATTTTAAAAGAATCTGAATCTGTGGCAAACTTAAAAAAAACCCCTATATAAGGTCTTTTCTGGTTCCATATAAATTTTAAAATTATTTGTTCCATTTCTTTGAAAAAGATGGATGGTACTTTGATAGGAATTGCATTAAATGTGTAGATTGCTTTAGGTAGCATAGACATTTTCACAATATTTATTCTTCCAATCCAGGAGCATGGAAGATTTTTCCATTTCTTTGTGTCTTCCTCAATTTCTTTCACGAGTACTTTATAGTTTTCTGAGTATAGATTCTGTGTCTCTTTTGTTAGGTTTATTCCTAGGTGTCTTATGGCTTTGGGTGCAATTGTAAATGGGATTGACTCCTTAATTTCTCTTTCTTCTGTCTTGCTGTTGGTGTAGAGAAATGCAACTGATTTCTGTGCATTGATTTTATATCCTGACACTTTACTGAATTCCTGTATAAGTTCTAGCAGTTTTGGAGTGGAGTCTTTTGGGTTTTCCACATCTAGTATCATATCATCTGCGAAGAGTGATAATTTGACTTCTTCTTTGCCGATTTGGATGCCTTTAATTTCCTTTTGTTGTCTGATTGCTGAGGCTAGGACCTCTAGTACTATGTTGAATAGCAGTGGTGATAATGGACATCCCTGCCGTGTTCCTGACCTTAGTGGAAAAGCTTTCAGTTTTTCTCCATTGAGAATGATATTTGCGGTGGGTTTTTCATAGATGGCTTTGATGATATTGAGGTATGTGCCCTCTATCCCTACACTTTGAAGAGTTTTGGTCAGGAAGGGATGCTGTACTTTGTCAAATGCTTTTTCAGCATCTATTGAGAGTATCATATGGTTCTTGTTCTTTCTTTTATTGATGTGTTGTATCACATTGACTGATTTGTGGATGTTGAGCCAACCTTGCAGCCCTGGAATAAATCCCACCTGGTCATGGTGAATAATCTTTTTAATGTACTGTTGAATCCTATTGGCTAGTATTTTGGTGAGAATTTTCGCATCTGTGTTCATCAAGGATATCGGTCTATAGCTCTCTTTTTTGGTGGGATCCTTGTCTGGTTTTGGGATCAAGGTGATGCTGGCCTCATAAAATGAGTTTGGAAGTTTTCCTTCCATTTCTATTTTTTGGAACAGTTTCAGGAGAATAGGAATTAGTTCTTCTTTAAATGATTGGTAGAATTCCCCCGGGAAGCCGTCTGGCCCTGGGCTTTTGTTTGTTTGGAGATTTTTAATGACTGTTTCAATCTCCTTACTGGTTATGGGTCTGTTCATGCTTTCTATTTCTTCCTGGCTCAGTTGTGGTAGTTTATATGTTTCTAGGAATGCATCCATTTCTTCCAGATTGTCAAATTTATTGGCGTAGAGTTGCTCATAGTATGTTCTTGTAATAGTTTGTATTTCTTTGGTGTTAGTTGTGATCTCTCCTCTTTCATTCATGATTTTATTTATTTGGGTCCTTTCTCTTTTCTTTTTGATAGGTCGGGCCAGGGGTTTATCAATTTTATTAATTCTTTCAAAGAACCAGCTCCTAGTTTCGTTGATTTGTTCTATTGTTTTTTTGGTTTCTATTTCATTGATTTCTGCTCTGATCTTTATGATTTCTCTTCTCCTGCTGGGCTTAGGGTTTCTTTCTTGTTCTTTCTCCAGCTCCTTTAGGTGTAGGGTTAGGTTGTGTACCTGAGACCTTTCTTGTTTCTTGAGAAAGGCTTGTACCGCTATATATTTTCCTCTCAGGACTGCCTTTGTTGTGTCCCACAGATTTTGAACCGTTGTATTTTCATTATCATTTGTTTCCATGATTTTTTTCAATTCTTCTTTAATGTCCCGGTTGACCCATTCATTCTTTAGAAGGATGCTGTTTAGTCTCCATGTGTTTGGATTCTTTTCAAACTTCCTTTTGTGGTTGAGTTCTAGCTTTAGAGCATTGTGGTCTGAAAATATGCAGGGAATGATCCCAATCTTTTGATACCGGTTGAGTCCTGATGTAGGACCGAGGATGTGATCTATTCTGGAGAATGTCCCATGTGCACTAGAGAAGAATGTGTATTCTGTTGCTTTGGGATGAAATGTTCTGAATATATCTGTGATGTTCATCTGGTCCAGTGTGTCATTTAAGGCCTTTATTTCCTTGGTGATCTTTTGTTGGATGATCTGTCCATTTCAGTGAGGGGAATAGCCAAAGGGATAGTGAAAAAGAAAGCCAACGTTGGTGGCATCACAATTCCGGACTTCAAGCTCTATTACAAAGCTGTCATCATCAAGACAGCATGGTACTGGCACAAAAACAGACACATAGATCAATGGAACAGAATAGAGAGCCCAGAAATAGACGCTCAACTCTATGGTCAACTAATCTTCGACAAAGCAGGAAAGAATGTCCAATGGAAAAAAGACAGCCTCTTCAATAAATGGTTCTGGGAAAATTGGACAGCCACATGCAGAAAAATGAAATTGGACCATTTCCTTACACCACACACAAAAATAGACTCAAAATGGATGAAGGACCTTAATGTGCGAAAGGAATCCATCAAAATCCTTGAGGAGAACACGGGCAGCAACCTCTTCGACCTCAGCCGCAGCAACATCTTCCTAGGAACAACGCCAAAGGCAAGGGAAGCAAGGGCAAAAATGAACTATTGGGATTTCATCAAGATCAAAAGCTTTTGCACAGCAAAGGAAACAGTTAACAAAATCAAAAGACAACTGACAGAATGGGAGAAGATATTTGCAAACAACATATCAGATAAAGGACTAGTGTCCACAATCTATAAAGAACTTAGCAAACTCAACACCCAAAGAACAAATAATCCAATCAAGAAATGGGCAGAGGACATGAACAGACATTTCTGCAAAGAAGACATCCAGATGGCCAACAGACACATGAAAAAGTGCTCCATATCACTCGGCATCAGGGAAATACAAATCAAAACCACAATGCGATATCACCTCACACCAGTCAGAATGGCTAAAATCAACAAGTCAGGAAATGACAGATGCTGGCGAGGATGCGGAGAAAGGGGAACCCTCCTACACTGTTGGTGGGAATACAAGCTGGTGCAGCCATTCTGGAAAACAGCATGGAGGTTCCTCAAAATGTTGAAAATAGAACTGCCCTATGACCCAGCAATTGCACTATAGGGTATTTACCCTACAGATACACACGTAGTGATCCAAAGGGGCACGTGCACCCGAATGTTTATAGCAGCAATGTCCACAATAGCCAAACTATGTAAAGAACCTAGATGTCCATCAACAGATGAATGGATCAAGAAGATGTGGTATATATACACACAATGGAATACTATGCAGCCATCAAAAGAAATGAAATCTTGCCATTTGCGACAACATGGATGGAACTAGAGCGTATCATGCTTAGTGAAATAAGTCAAGCAGAGAAAGACAACTATCATGTGATCTCCCTGATATGAGGAAGTGGTGATGCAACATGGGGGCTTAAGTGGGTAGGGGAAGAATAAATGAAACAAGATGGGATTGGGAGGGAGACAAACCATAAGTGACTCTTAATCTCACAGAGCAAACTTAGGGTTCCTGGGGGGAGGGGGTTTGGGAGAAGGGGGTGGGATTATGGACATGGGGAGGGTATGTGCTTTGGTGAGTGCTGTAAAGTGTGTAAACCTGGTGATTCACAGACCTGTACCCCTGGGGATAAAAATATATGTTTATAAAATTAAAAAAGTAAAAGTAAAAAAAAAAAGCAAAAAAAAAAAACCCTATACAGTAACGTTTATCATTTTAAGTAATCTCAATTATCTTCCTCAATTGTGATAGTATATCCTTCTATCTAGGCCAGATATTGTATGAGGGATTTGAAGAGACATACTTTTCTAAATTTCACTTTTCTCATCTGCAAAATGCTGATCATGATCCTACAATAAAATACACTTACAATTTTTTGATGAAAATTTATTTATTTATTTTAAGATTTTATTTATTTATCAGAGAGAGTGGGCGAGAGAGCAAGCACAGGCAGACAGAATGGCAGGCAGAGGCAGAGGGAGAATCAGGCTCCCGACCGAGCAAGGAGCCCGATGCGGGATTCGATCCCAGGACGCTGGGATCATGACCTGAGCCAAAGGCAGCTGCTTAACCAACTGAGCCACCCAGGCGTCCCTTTTGATGAAAATTTGATCTGTATAAACAATATATTTGCTGTAATGCGTGGTTCATGGAAAACATCTTATTTAATTATAAGCAACAATAGTATTAGAAATTAAGTAAATGTGTCTATAATATTTAAAGTTTTAACACATAAATCCAGTGCTTTGCCTTATTTTCTCAAATCCCTTTACTACTTTCACTGACAGAGTCAAATGTACTTTTTCTACTAGTAGCCAGCTCTTTGTCTTTTGTCAGAAAGATGCCCTTGTGAATTATTTATAATAGAGCTATTAGCAACAATAATAATAATAATAAATAGCATTGAAAATGTTAAAAAAAAGTTTTCTTAACTAATTAGGGTTCTTAGACATCAGTTAGAGGAACCACCTCTGGCAAGCAAATTAATCTGCAAGACATTCCCAGAATTAACAAGTCAGTCAGATACAGGGTTGTCTGTAGACTGAAAGGTGAAACAAAAGGACTAGGTTTGGAAAATAGGTAAGGACAGTGAAAAAAATGATCAAATTTTTGGGCAAAGTAAATTCTTAGGTGTCCTTTCAATGGAGTCCTGGGCATTATGTAGCAGAAACTCTGGAGATTATCTCAATCCATTGGAGTCACCCCGTTTATTAGCTTGCTATTGACAAAGTTATTTACAAACTGTAGAGCAAGAGGTTATAATGTAGAAAACTGATGGTAATGCACAAGATTCTTGTTAACAATAATGCAAGTTAGTGATTTTTCATTAGACAACATAAATTCTATATCCCAAATTATGGGCCCAGAGCACTTCTGCTGCACAACTCTGCTTATATCCCAAATAACCATGTGAACTAGTTTTAATATCTGCTTCTCTTATTACTTTTTGAATAAAAATTCTTGACACAAGTATTTTATAATTGTGTGATAATCATGCATTTAATTTCTTGGAGAACAAAACACACTTTAGCATAACTATGTTCTTTCACAGAACCAGCCTTGATAACACACTTCTACATGTTAGAAATGATGTAATAACTGTAGAATACTGGGCACTCGTTTGGTATTCTTTGCCATGTTTTGCACTATCTAAAAAGAGATCAGTGAACTTGGACTGGAGTTAGTAGACATGGAAGAAAATAAAATATTACAGAGAAGAATACTCTGTGGTCCACAACCTAAACGGGCTGGGATTCCCATCATTTGGATCCCTGTAGCTTTACAAAAGTCAATTAAATTTTTGTGTCTCCTATTAAAGTTGATTCCCCAGTACTTTTTCAAACATCTCTTGTAAAGTATTGTTTCCCAGAAAAAAAAGGGATTTTGCACATGTATCTGCCTTTGGTCATGATCTCAGTCAGGATCCTGGGATCGAGCTCCATATCGGGCTTCCTGCTCATTAGGGAGGATACTTCTCAGTCTCTCTCTGCAGCTACCTCCCCCTGCCCCACTCATGCTCTCACTCTCAAATAAATAAATACAATCTTTAATTTTTTAATTAAAAATAAGATAAATAAAATAAAATAAAAAGTCTGGTCTTACTGCCCCATTTAGCTCCTTTTTGTTTTTTGAGTTGTATTTAAAGCAGCGTGAGAGAACATGAGGATCTCAAACTTAAAAAAAAAAAAGGAAAAAATTGAGTTTTGTTAGGATTTAAGATCTTGTCTGCTAGACAAAAACGTTGGCTTTGTTAACATGTGAAAATTAACAAAAGAGGATAAGATAGAATTCTAATAATTTTTGTAGAAATTAAAAATTTCCTCCAATCCAATTACATACAGACCCATTAAGCAAATTCATTCCAATGTCCCAAGCCAACCTTTTCTAATAGTAATGCATCCGTGTAAACAGGGTCAACCCAAGGAATAAATAAATATTATTATATTTTTCCTGTCTCTTCCACTGTCACATCTGGGTATATTGGTAGCAAGCCAATTATCTATCTTATAAGACATGATATCATAAGGAAGGGTATTCTGTCCATTAGGAACAACTGAAAATCATTGTAATTTTATCTTGGTGCAGTAACTTGAGATGGCACAGTGTGGGTTATGAATATATTTTATTTTTTTTTACTGGGAAGAAGAGATTATAGAGATATTGGTTATCCAAGAGAGATGGACAGGTGTTGATAGTTGCCAGGTCAATATCCATCTACTTTTTCCTTTAATATCAGAAAGCACTGAGGGATTGACAACAAGGAAACTTAAAACAACATCAAATATTTTATTGTCTCTTTTCTAGTTATATTGTAACCATATGACAAAGTATCAGTCGTACAAGCCATCATGCTCTTTTACCTCTATCTTTCTACCAGAAATGTGGGCTTAATAGTGAGAACTCCAACAGCAATTTTTGCAACTGTGAATAAAAAGCAATGAAAACCTCTAAATAGTTCACTTGACTTTCTTAAGACTCTGAACCAACACCAGAAAACACTCTCTGAAGGCTTCTTGTTAAATGAAAAAATATGGTTAAACCACTTTTGACAGTCTACTACATACAGCAAAATGTAAATCTTAATTGAAAGATGTCCTCTCAGCTGTGCTTAAGCAACTGAGTCCTGAGCTTTTCAGGTTTTCAGTCTGAAAGAGGACACCTCTGGTGCTCTGAAAGGGAAGAGAAAGGACACCCTGTTCTCCATATAAATTAAAGAAGAGAAATCTGTGCATTTAAGTGGGCCATATAAAAGTTATCAAGCAATTACCTCCTAACTCCTTCCTATCCAAATTACCTGATATGCTCTCCCTACTCCTTTGTTCCACGTTACTGCCTTTTCCAGGATTCTGCCTCACATCACAACATGTCTTCTGTTATTTCCTTCTTGCAAGCTAGTTTTGTTTTCTCCATCTAAAACAGTCAACAATCATTGTGTATTTCAATTCCCACTTTCCTCAAACGCATTGATTCTTCTTATCTATTACTCTTTTCTCATACTCAGTGTCTTTGTCTTTATGGGGTTTGTACTTTGCTTTTCCCCATCCTTTACTGCCATTATATAATCAAATCTAATAACTTCTTAGAGAATGTTAAAAATTCCTGCATAGCAACACGTGAACACAAAGTCACTGACTTTTAGCAAACCTATAAGATAGTCAGACATCCATTCAATTTCTTTTTTTTAAGATTTTATTTATTTATTTGACAGAGAGAGATGACAAGCAGGCAGAGAGGCAGGCAGAGAGAGAGGAGGTAGCAGGCTCCCTGCTGAGCAGAGAGCCCGATTTGGGGCTCGGTCCCAGGACCCTGGGATCATGACCTGAGCCGAAGAATGTGGCTTAACCCTCTGAGCCACCCAGGCGTCCCTCCACTCAATTTCTTAACTGAGTCTCAAATGCATCCTGAGTTCTAACCTAAACCTAAGTTCTACTTGTTACACGTTGTTATATGACCAAATTCTTTCAGTTCAGTATTTTGTAACATTTAAATATTAATCAATTGATGCTTTGTCTGTGTATTTCTATGAAAATAATTTGAATACTGTAGATTTATTGTTATATTTATAGATTTATAATCAAAGTTTCATCAGTTGAAGTTTTTGGAAATTTCATATATAATGATTAACCTAAAATGATACTGCCTCAAATCCCTCTGGTATCAAGGCCCAACACCTGATTATAGCCAAACCTGTGGTGGATAGTTCCATGGGAAATTGCAGTTACTTAACACTGATAGCATCTCATGCTCTATCTCTCATTTTAGAATGTGTCCAACACAACCCAAAATTGTAGGTGAGTTAATGTCCTCTGAGGACAGCTCTCAGTGAAGTGGAAATAAGAACCACAGATAAAATTGTCAGTTTTTAGGTCTTCATGAGGACAGCTTAAAGAAGTTTCTCAGGACCTTTCAGTAAAAGCAAGCCTTCATTTTCTATCCACAACAATTATATCAACAATGTACCTCTTTGACAAAGTTGCTTCTTCACTGTATCACTTTCCCATTCTTTTCTACCTTGGATAATCTCCCAGATAACCTAACAGTACTCAAATCCTTTGTCCTACTCTTTGCTCTCAGGATAAATGGAGCCAAAAGACTTAGATTAATATCAAGTTCTGAATGGGATCTTAGAGTTATTTCTGTCCAGATTTTCATAAACATAGGGACCTTTGAATTATCAGGCTATAAATAAGTTCTAAATGGAGGGGGCAAAAGCAAAAAGTTGAAATTTTTAAGTTTTATTTTTAATCATGATTAATTGACTTTATTGATTATTAAAAATACTAACATTATAAAAGTGTGGATCTTTGTAAAACAATGTCATAATGTAAGAAATAAGTTGCATAGTCCTTTGGAGAATATTAAACCAAGTGTTCAGGTGCCATCTAATTTCTTGTTTAATCCAGAACTTTGGTGTGCATTATCTTGAGGAATAGGATTTTGAAGTCCAGACACTAACAGAAACCTGATCCAAATGTGCGTGTTTATATTTCTGCTTTTGTTGTAAAAATCAAAGTGTGATTGCTGGTTTAAAATGGTAAAACTAATAATGTTCTAGGACTCTATTATAAATTTTCTAATTGTATGGGAAGAATCCAATAAACATAGAATTAATTGATTTGCAAATCCTCAAAGAGCTACAGGATCAGGTAGTGGTATGTTCTGATTCAACAGCATCATAATGCAGGATTTTATACGTGTGGCTAATGGATATTTTCATGAATGTTTGCTAGCTAGTCAGCCAATATAGAGAAATATTAGGTAGGGTAATTACTCACAGTTGTGTTTAATAAAATGAGAGAAAATTATCAAATGACACTAATACTAATTATCCTATAGCAGGCTAAATAATTCAATGATAAGTACAAGTATTAATCTAGCTTTCTTCCCTGATTATGACTCTTCTGTCCTTTATCATAATGGGAGTAGCACATTGTCTGCAATGAATTGTGAAAACCCAGCAGTGACTTTGGCAGTGAAGGCCTCCCATCCATTTTGATAGGTTAAAATGATTCTGGTTGGTCTTGAGCAAATGTGTCAATTTGTTTTTTCTGTGTGTGTCATAAAAGAAAGAAGCAATAGTAAATTCTTGCTGTTATTCCATGGAGCCAATAAAATCATACTGCAAACAAGAGGCTGTTGACACTGTAAGTGTAGTTAACTGTCTTGAAATACTAGGCCTCAAAATAAAATTCCAATATTTCACATAACCTCTTTTTCTTTTAAAAACAAAACAAAACAACTATACTGCTTACATTAAGGGCCCTGCTGTTGTGTAACTATTCTTGAACATGTCTACTGTAAGTGTATATATATATATTATTTTCTGTGCAATAAAATCATTTAGAGATAAATTTGGATTGCAAATTATTTTGGGGGAGGCATGGTATTTGTGGCTAGTCTTACAAGTAAAAAGGACTAAAAGAAAGAAGAAAATCATTTTTTATTACAGCATATTTACATCTGTCCAAAGTACTTATTTACTCTAATACTGACTAATGTATAATACTGTACACAAAGAAAGAAGTTAAATGAGTTATAATTCAGACGAAGTATAGCTGGCCATTTTAAAACTTACCACTGAATCTTTCTGGTATGAAATGTGATATCTGGCAATCTGGTTTAGTTCATTACATCAGGTCATTTGTATGCTCTTATTAAAATTTTGATAGCATAGCACATTTTATAACCCAGACATTTTACAATGGAACTATAATGCATGTATTTTCAAAAGTATAGACTTACATGAAGCTATGAGGTCAAAAAAGATGAATGTCCGTAGTACCATATAGACTCAACAAATAAAAGTGTCCAAGGCTCTGAGTGAGATTTATGAATATTGTGTAAGATTAGGCCAACATGTGGTTTTGATATAAATAATCTGTTCTTAAATTAGAATTACAGTCGTTGAGTACAGTGTGGAAAATGGCAGATAGATTTTAGCTATCTTTGCTCACTAGGGAAAATGGAAAAGTGTTTAGTTTGGTCAGATTTTCACTTAACTTCTGAAAAATCTTACGTTTGAGAGAGAGAACCCTTCTGAAATAAGAATCCTTAAAGACATAACCCCTTTGGCACAAGTTTTCAAGAAACGTGTTTGATGTTGTAGACAATTATATGGCACACGTACTGTTCTAGATGTTTCATGCCAATAATATGTAAGCCATACCAAGGCTACATATACATATAGAGATGTTCCTCAGCTTACAAGGGGGCTATGTACAGAGACACCCATAAAAAATTGAAAATGCATTTAATACCCCTAAACTATCAAAAATCATAGCTTACCTTAGGCTTATTTAAACATACTCAGAACACTTACATTTGCCTGCATTTGGGCAAAATCATCTTAAGCAAAGCCTATTTTATAACAAAGTATCAAATATCACATGCAATTTATTAAATATTACACTAAAAAAAAAGAAGAATGGTTATATATAGAATGGTTGTAAGAATATCAGGTGTTCACCCCTGTAATCTTCTAGCTGACTGGGAGCTGTGGCTCACTCCCCTGCCCAGCATCACAAGATGGCACCATACCACATGACACTGGCCCTATTTATAAAGACCCAAATTCAAAATTCAAAGTACAGATTCTACTGAATCACTTTCAATTTCACATCATTGCCAAATATATCATAAGTTGAATCATTGTAAATCAGGAGCCATCTGATTTGAAAGTTAAATCACAGTCACCCATATACACACAAAAAAGGCCTTCATGTAGGGCCATCTATGTATCTCTAAACAACATAGCATGACATATCACCCGGCAAAAAATGGATGCGAAGGGGACAATTGCTTTGCATCAGTACTCTGAGCAGTAACATACATGGCCTTACTCACCTAGCAGAACTCCAGAGCTAGCTGATGGCAAGGAATTTTACAAATGTTTGCTGAACAGCTTAAGCACTATTATTTTTAACGTAGTGTGCATATCTGTTTTCTCAAGATGTGTTAATTTATTTTATTGACTTATTACAAAACCAAATTATTTCCTCTTATTTAAGTGGCAGGTAAATAGAATTTTTTTTAATTTAAATCAAATGGCTTTTTAGGGAAAATATACTAAAAATTCTGAAACTTGTATTGCTTATGAATCTTTTATTGGAATCCTTATCAAGTTGTATTTTTCCAGTTATTCTTAAATAATCTTCAATGAATTGAAAATAGTTTTTGGATTTTATTCAAGGCTATTAACACACAATTTCACTTTGTAAAATATAGTGCTAAATGTTCAACCAAAACGTTGTGTCTTTTTTTTTCCACTACCACATCCTCCATCTATGGACTGGATTCTCTCCCCAACTAGCACATATATACCATTGTCTATCTTTAGGATAAGTAAGGGTCATCTTTTGTCTTTATTCTATTCCTTGTATGCTTCTGAACTTGTTGAATTTTAATACAGTCACACCATAAGCATCACATATTTGATTCCCCTTTAAATAGTAAACAGTGCACAACCAGAGCATACCTTCAAAGCTATCAATATACTTACTCTGATATATTATTTTTGTATTTTTGTAAATTAAAATAATTAAATTAGAGTACAAGAGTTTCAGGTGGTAGGTGTTGTAAGTTTACCCAAACTGAATTTGTCAAACTCGTTTTTGTCATCATATAAGTCAAGAAATTTTCTCAGGTTTATTTTTAGAATATCCTTGTGTAATGAATATTTACACTGATATCTAGTATAAAATCTTGCAATTTATTTTAGAAACATTAAGATATTGAAAATCAATCTATTTCTTTAATTCATTAAAGACATTTTTGGCTTGTTTCCAGTACTTTCTTACTGGTTAAAAAATGAATTTGAAGTAGTCTGAATTTCATTATTATATGGCACTTTCCCTTTGATGAATACAAAGACGATATTCTATATTAGCTATCTGAGAAGAATTTATTTTTTTATTTTATTTATTAGTGAGTGAGAGAGAGCACAAGCAGGGGGAGCAGCAGGGGGAGGGAGAAGCAAACTCCCGGCTAAGCAGGGAATCTGTTGCAGAACTGCGTCCCAGGACCCTAAGATCATGAGCTGAGCTAAAGGCTCAGGCGTTTAACTGACTGAGCCACCCAGGTGTCCCAATCTGAGAAGAGTTCTGTATGTTATTCCTATTCATATGAAGTTTAAAATCTAGGTAATTAACTTAATATTTTAGTGACTATTGCATAGATAGAATTATGTTCCAGGCAGAGAGTTAGAAAGAAATATTAAATCAACCATATTCTATGCATTCTAAATGAAAATAATTAATCAATCATAATAAATCCTTCTATTGATGGAATATCAACTTATAAGCTTTCCTCCATATGAACAATGCCAAATACCAGAATAAAGGGTCATCTAATACAAATAAAGGATAGAATTAAAGAATTCTGGTAAGCCATTTAATTTTGAAAAATGGTGCTATATTGATGCTGAGTTGTGGTTTTCAGTTACATAATATCTGATAAGTGTAGAAGTAACGTGAGTGTTACGTGAGATGAGAAATGGTATATAATTAAGATATTTTTAAAAGTACAGATAAATACAAATTTGTAAACATAGCATTATGGAGGAATAAAAATAAATGATAGCTACACACTCTAACGTCAATAAATCTTGGAAAGTTAATTGAGAAGTTAAACAAGGACAGTGCAAAAAGTATGGTACATTTTTATGAAGTTCAGACAAATTCTGTGAAACCGTAGATGGACTTAAAGATACTATTATGTATCAAATATTGTAATAATTAAGCAAGGAAATAGCAAACATAAAATAACCAAAGCATACAAACTTGGGTAGATACAATAGGTGTGATCATGTTCTACTTCATAAAGAGATGAATTAATAGATAAATAGAAGTAACTAGACTTTTTAGAAGTTAATAAAACTTTGCCTGTTATTTCTAAGCTATATAAAATATATGGTTTTCTAACAAAAAGGCTTATCTTATAATTATTTAAAAATAAATTTCAGGCTACTCATAAGGTTCTATTTACTTTTCCACTGAAGGAAAAGCTGGTTGTTGTAGTTGTAGTTGTTTGTTTGTTTTAGTCTCCTCCTAGTTTTTATTATTATAATGTGGAATGAGGAATGTTAGATTGAAAAGTGAATTATTTTATAGACAAAATTCATTACTTGAATCAACTCCTGGTACAGCAGATGGAACTCCTGAAAACATGACCTTTGCCTTACAGAAGAGGAACAGTTATGCTTACATGCTTGGTGGTGGCCGTAAATAGTGACGCCATAGTAAACATTTTGAATATTTGCAAGTAATTTTTATAGTCATAGGGTTCCAAAAGGCACTGCTGGTCTCTTAGCAGGTATTTCAATAAAGCTAAAAGTTGCCTGACTGTTTAAAAATATTAACAAGGCACAAAACATGGCAGAAGTATTGCCCTCAGATATTATTTTTTTCCATATGCTCCTGATTCCAGACATGACGAGTTATTTTTTTAAATTTTTTTATAAAAGATTTTATTTATTTCTTTGACAGAGATCACAAGTAGGCAGGGTCAGGCAGAGTGAGAGGGGGGAAGCAGGCTCCCTGCAGAACTGAGAGCCCGATGTGAGACTCGATCCAAGAATTCTGGGAACATGACCTGAGCCGAAGGCAGAGGCTTTAACCCATTGAGCCACCCAGGTGCTCCCATGACAAGTTATTTTTTTTTAAAGATTTTATTTATTTATTTGACAGAGAGAGAGATTACAAGTAGGCAGAGAGGTAGGCAAAGAGAGAGGAGTTAGCTGGCTCTCCGTTGAGCAGAGAGCCCAATGTGGGGCTCCATCCCAGGACCCTGAGATCATGACCTGAGCTGAAGGCAGCGGCTTAACCCACAAGCCACCCAGGAACCCGACAAACTATTTTTGATAGATAGATATATATAGAATGTATTTTCCAGTTATAAGAAAAATGATTCTGCTATTTTTAACCTTTTTAAAAAATTACATATTTTTTTTAAATTTAAATTTTATTTGTTAATGTTTTACCTTTCTTTTCTTTTTTTTTAAAGATTTTATTTATTTATTTGACAGACAGAGATCACAAGTAGGCAGAGAGGCAGGCAGAGAGAGAGAGAGAGAATGAGAGAGAGAGAAGCAGGCTTCCTGCGGAGCAGAGAGCCCGATGCAGGGCTCGATCCCAGGACCCTGAGATCATGACCTGAGCCGAAGGCAGCAGCCCAAACCACTGAGCCACCCAGGTGCCACAATGTTTTACTTTTCAATATACTACTTAGAATATAAACCCTATTCCATTTTGTAAGAAGGTTACCATTTAAAAAATGTTAATTTTCTCATTGTGTCTTCCCCTCTCATTGCTTTATTTTGAATAAAACATTTAACAATAAACATAACTGATGCTTTCCTTTTGATGGTCCCTCTGTTGGTCATATTGTATATGAGCCATGACAATTAGTTTTACAACATTTATTCATGTTTGTTGATATGTTTTATCATAACTAATTTTCCCTCCCTTATCTAGATTCCCCAGCTTTCAGACAGTTGGACACTTCAATAAACCATACCCAAGGGATGTATCAAGTACTTCTTAGACATTCTCTCAGATCCTTGAGGTCTCATTTTGCCTAGGGATTTGCAATAGGTTCTGCCAGAGGCACCACTGTGACAACTGATGTCCATGGTCTATCTCCTGCTAAGCTCAAGAGGTCACTGGTTTCCAAGTTTATCTATACAATTAATGCACTCCATCAAGTTCTTTTTTTTAAATATTAACAAACTTATTTTAAAGTTTAGTTGGAGAGGCAAAGACTCACAATAGTCAACAAAGTGTTGAAGGAGAACAAAGACTGAGGACTGACTTCAAAGTTTACCATAACGATGGGGCGCCTGGGTGGCTCAGTGGATTAAGCTTCTGCCTTCGGCTCAAGTCATGATCCCAGGGGCCTGGGATCCAGTCCCGCATTGGGCTCTCTGCTCAGCAGGGACCATGCTTCTTCTCATCTCTCTCTCTGTCTGTCTCTCTGCCTATTTGTGATCTCTCTCTCTGTCAAATAAATAAATAAAATCTTAAAAAAATGTATACATAACGATAATTGTAAGCAAGATATTGTAATACCACAGAAAGACTAGATTAAAGGAACAGAATATATATTATCAATTATATTTTATATTTAATATAAAAGCAAAAGCAATACAAGAGAGCAAATTACAATCTTTTAAACAAATGGTTCTGGAGTAATGGTGAAACTAAATGTAAAAATATAAAATAAAAATAAAATAAAATAATAAAATAAAATAAATCCAGGCAGATATCATACACTCTTCACAAAAATTAACTCAGATTGGATTATAAACCTAAACATGAAACATGTAGAAGGTAATATAGAAGAAAATTTAAATGACCTTGGTTTTGGAAATAACTTTAGCTACAAAAGCACAAGCACTGAATTTAAAAATGTCTACTCTGTGAAACACAATGCCAAGAGAATGAAAAGGCAAAGCACAGACTATGAGAAAAAATTTGCAAAATACACATCTGGCAAAGGACTGTTAATCAAAAATACACAAAGACCCTTTAAAACTCAACAATGGGGGGAAAAACCTGATTAAAAATGAGGCAAAGACCTTAGCAGATACCTCACAAAAGAAAATATTACAGATGGCAAATAAGCATATAAAAAGATGCTTCACATCATATGTCATCAGGAAAATGCAAATTAAAACAAAAAAGAGACACCAGTACATACCAAGAATCAAGAACACTGAAAACAGAACACGAAATGTTGGTGAGGATGTGGAGCAACAGGAATGTTCTTCCATGTCTATTGAGAATAAAGAATGGAAAACAACTTGGCAGTTTCTTACAAAACTAAACATATTCTTGCCAGATGATTCAGCAGTAGCAGTTCTTGGTATTTATCCAAAGAAGATGAAATCTATACCCACAAAGATGTCTAGAGTAGTTTTATTCATTACTGACAAAAGCTTGGAAGCAACCAAGATATCCTTCCATAGGTGAAAGGTCAAATAAAGTGTAGTACATGCAAACAATGGAATCTTATTTAATGCTAGAGAAATGAATTACCAAGCCATGAAAAGATATGGATATAAATATTTAATAAATATTTGATTTTAGGCTTCTACCAGTCTATCAATAGTATTAGTATATTTTAACAGTGAATGCTCAGCATTCATGAATTTACCTAATAAAATATTTGGGGTTCAATATTTTAAATACTTCAACCTCTATGATTATATTCCTAATAATTTTGAATTGGGGTAAATATACGTTAAATTTTTGTAAATTGTTTCTTATTGCAAAAGAGCTCAATGAAATTTTAGAAAATGAAAATTTACAAAAAAAAAAGTTTAGTTTACTATTGCAAAATAATTTAAAACTTTACCTTATATTCAAATACATATATTTTTCTAAAATGTTTTATAGGCTACTAAAACCAAAAACTTTTAGTTATACTAGATTTCATATCATGCACTCAATGCCAGAAAGCCATCTGGCGATGACTTGTCTTAAATAGAGTTAAGATGAGTGTTATTACAATGCAAGATGGAAACAAAGATAGTATAACAATTGAGTGTTACATAACTTTTCTGTTTTGAGCAAGTTACTAATCTACAAAAGGCTTTTATCGGTGACACACTTGGGAATTTAACAAAACTTTTAAACTAGCATGTGCGACTCATTCCTAGAAAACAACACAATCAATAACACTTTCTTTAGATGAAATCATGACTATTTCTCCATTTGAATAAAAAAGGGAGCAACCCCAATAAGTTTATTGAACATGAAAAGTTGAAATGCTATTATGCTCCTAAGGAATTAAATGATCCAGTCATGAATTACAAAAAAAGGATATAGATTACCAAAGTGTTTGTATAATTGGAATGTACAACTGAACATTATCGTTCAATAGTGTAGGCTTGTACAAGAACTCTATAAAAGAACTCCACTTCTAAACCGTGGAAAATATGTTCCCTTTCCCCCCATATACAACTATTAAGCCATTCATTTAGCTTTTAAAATATCCACTTAATACAGGCTTTTTACTCATTTGAACAGGCAGCAGGGCTCTATTCTTATTGCTTACATCTGAAGGATAGACGTCTAGCGTAAGAGGTAAAGCCCATAAAGGAGCCCAATAATAACAACAAAATACAGTTTAGTGAGCCCTTACAAACTGCCAGCTACCTTTCTGAGAATACTTCAATTAATAAAACATATAAAATACCTGACCACAAAGAGCTTGCATTCTTTTGAAATATCATAGTGAAATAAACCAATAATAGAGGGGCACCTCAGTGGCTCAGTGCATTGAGTGACTGCCTTTGGCTTGGGTCATGATCTCAGGGACCTGGGATGTAACTCCCCAGCTGGCTTTCTAGGCAGTGGGGTGTTTTCTTCTTCCTCTTCGCCCCCTCCCAATTCTCTCTCTCTCTGTCTCCAATAAGAAAATAAACCAGTAATAGACTAATCATTGATGGTTGATGGTGATAAGTGTTACAAAGAAATACAGGAAAGGTAAAAGCCATTGGAGAATGCTGGGATGAAAGTTAATTTTATTTTGTGTTGGGTGGTTATATCTCATTTATGAGATGTTATTTGCACAAACCCAGGAAGTGAAGGTGGGTGTTATACAAATATTAAAGGAAAAGATTGTTCTAGGCAGAGAAAGTAAGTATATAGACTTTGTGTGAACAGTTAGTCTGTTACTTTTGAGGAAAAGCAAGGAGGCCAATGAGGAGTTCATAGTGGTGGAGAGAGGAAGAACGTATTGATGTATGACCCTCTAGTACATTGAAACGCCTTCAGTTTTTATTTAATATGAAAGGGGAAGATACCAAAAGACTTTCAACAGCAGAATAAAATCATCTGACTTGATTTTTAGGTTAAGTTGCTGTACCAAAATAAATTTGCAGGGAGAAAGGAGTGCAGTATGTGTGGAAGTGGGGTTATCAATCAAGTCAATAATTCAGGAACATATGATGGTGTTTTTAGCATGCTTGGTGGTAATAGAAGTGGTGAGGTATGGTTTTTATTTTGTATCTATTTTTATGGTGAATATTCTGGTGAACAGCATAGGGTATGTGCAGGACAGACAATATCAACATTTATTTTACCTGCACAAACAGAAGGGTGGAGTCTTCATTCTCTGATATGGAGAGAACTCTGAGTTCAAATGTTCTTTCTGATTAAATGGCATAGTGATGATGTGTATTTAGTAAGTAGTGAAAGAGAGCAGTAAGCATAATGTTAAGCGGTAAGACATTATAATACAATTGAACATCAAAAAACGTTGTGTTGGATCACCTGTTTATGTGAGTAAATAAATAAATAAAGCTTCCTGGGGTTCTGATAGAGGTAAAGAAGACTACTATATGATCCAAAGGGGCACGTGCACCAAATGTTTATAGCAGCAATATCCACAATAGCCAAACTATGGAAAGGACATTGATGTCCATCAACAAATGAAATATATATGTATATATATATATATATATATATGATGGAATACTATGCAGCCATCAAAAGAAATGAAATCTTGCCATTTGCGATGACATGGATGGAACTAGAGGGTATTATGCTTAGCAAAATAAGTCAACCAGAGAAAAAGACTATCATATGATTTCCCTCATATGAGGAAATGGAGGTGCAATGTGGGGTGTTTGGCGGACAGGAAAAGAATAAATGAAACAAGATGGGATTGAGAGGGAGAAAAACCATAAGAGACTCTTAATCTCACAAAACAAACTGAGAGTTGCCAGGGGGATTGGGAGGGTAGGGAGAGGGTGGTGGGGTTATGAACATTGGGGAGGGTATGTGCTTGGGGAGTGCTGTGAAGTGTTTAAACCTGGCGATTCACAGACCTGTACCCCTGGAGCCAATAATACATTATATGTTAATTAAAAAAGAAGAAGAAGAAGAAGACTACTATAAACCCAATGCTATGGTTTTCAGCAAAGAGTGTGTAATCAGGCATATTTTAGTAAAGTATCCAAGTAAAATGATGGTCGAACATTGGAATAACAGAAAACATAAAAATCAGAGATTTTAAAAAGAGATATGGGACAGTGTAGAGAATATAGTCAATGATATTATAATAGTGTTATATGGTGACAGATGGTGGCTATATTTGTAGTGATCATAGAATAATGTATGGAGATATTGAAAACCTGAAACCAATGTAACACTGAATATCAACTATACTCAAATAAAAGTGTAGTAAAAATAAAACATTTAAATTTAAAAAGATAAAAAGAGGGACAAGAATTTGAAAAGTGAATTTCAAAAAGAGTAAAGATGAGGCTAAGACCTACTTTGAACCTTGAGGAAAACACCATTATGAAAATTCTTCCCATTTTGAGAAAACTCAAATGAATCAATACCATAAAAGAACCCATTTTACCTGAGAGATGTAATGAATGCTCAATAAATAATTTTATGACAGGATAATTCTTCCCTCTGAAACAGCATACAGAATCCAGGGGAAACACTTGGAAGCAAAATAAACTATACTGAAAATAAGAATTAGGAAAAAGATAAATGATGAAAGATAAGAAAATTAGACCTGCGATAGAGATCTAGTGAAGAGAATTTTTAGCTTGTGGTTTAATGTTTTTGAGGATAATCTAGAGTTCATAACTGCCTTGAGACAGGCCGGTTGTAGGCAGTTTAGGCAGACCCCTAAGACAGGCCTACTTTACGCAGGTTGTGTTGGAGGAGGCCATTGGGCTGGACAAAGACAAATCCAACCATTTGACTAAAGTGTCTGTGAAGATGATGTAGTCAGATGCAACAGAGAAAGACCTGTCAAACCTAATCTCAGAAATGGAGATGATGAAGATGATTGGACAGCACAAGGACACCATCAACATGCTAGGTCCTGCACACAGGATGGTCCTTCATACACTCTCACGGAATATGCCTCCAAAGACAACATACAGGAGTACCTGCAGGCCCAGAGGCCTCCTGACCTGGAGTACTGTTACAATATCAGCCACAATGCAGCACAGCAACTGTCTTCCAAGGACCTGGTATCCTGTGCCTATCAGGTAGCCTGAGGCATGGAGTACCTTGCCTCCAAGAAGTGCATACACCAAGACCTGACCACCAGGGAAGTGCTGGTGACAAAGGACAACATGATGAAGATCTCAGACTTGAGCCTTCCCAGAGATATCACCACATCAGTTACTATAAAAAGACAACCAACAGTGGACTGCCTGTGAAGTGGATGATCCCTAAGGCCATGTTTGGCCAGATCTACATCCACCAGAGTGACTTCTGGTCTTTTGGGGTGATCCTGTGCAAAATCTTCACTCTGGAAGCCTCCATATCCTGGAGTGCCTGTGGAGGTGGTTTTCAAGCTGCTGAAGGAGTCATTTGATGGATAAGCCAATAAGTGCACCAGAGAGTTTTACACAATAATGAGGGGTGGCTGGCATGTGGTACCTTCAAGCTGCTGGTAGAAGACCTGGATCATACTGTGGCCTTGACCTCCAACCAGGAGTACCGCGACCTGTCCTTGGCCCTGGAACAATACTGTCCATGCTTTCCCAACACCCAAAGCTCTACCTGCTCCTCAGAGAAGAATTCCACCTTCTCTCATGTGCCATTGCCCAGGGAGGCCTATCTGCCCTGACACCCAACCCAGCTTGCAATGGTGGACTCAAATTACTAGTATCCCTATGACTCCTTTCCAGATTCCGTCATAAGCTGTAACCCTTACCCCCCACCCTCCCTGCAAGTCTCACTGTCTTCTCCTTTGTCCCTTTCCTACTGGCAGGAGCCAGCTGCCTACCTGAGGCCTTCACCCCCTTGAAGTTCACCTCTCTTCCCCTTCCTCTTCCTCCCCCTTACAACCTGCTCATGAAAGAAAGGCACAGAGAGGCAGGTACTTGCTCGTGGCTACTTCCTTCCCTCCCATATGTTGGACCAAGACCCCTCCCTGGCATCTGGTACTGCCTGGACGTCGAGGGAGTAGGAGATGAGGCATGCCAGTGAAAGCTGTTGGAGCTTTCCTGTTTTGGTTTTGTCTGCTTAGAATAACATGTAAGACTGAGTTCTGGTGGCAGGGACCTAGTCCTTGGGGCTATAGCACTAGCGAGGGGAGGTCAACTGCTCTGGGCCTTGGCTAAGACCAATCCCTGCTCCAGAGATATGGTGCCAAGGGCTTATTAATTATGATACTAATTTGCTTTGCTGACCAAATGCCTGGTATCAACAGATGGGAAGGCAAAGACTGGAAGCAGTGTTGTGACCATGGGTTCCAGCCCCAAACTATGAAGAAAACACAAAGTTATAAATCTGAGTAAGTATATATTTACACACCTCTTTAAATAAGTTGTTATCAAAGATTTAATCAATGGGTAATATGCTCCTCATGGCTGTAAAGCATCAGTTGCCATATATTAAAAACAAAGAAAAGAGGTGTCTGGGTGGCTTCCTCCATAAGTGTCCCTTCTTTTCAGGTCATGATCCCAGGGTCCTGGGATGGAGCCCCACATCAGGCTCTCTGCTCAGTGGGAAACCTGCTTCTCCTTTTCCCTCTGCCCTGCTTATAGTTCCTCTTCCTGTCTCTCTGTCTGTCAAATAAATAAAATATTTAAAAAAAAAAAGAAACAAACAAAATGTTTTTAAAAGGTCTTTTTTTTTTTAAATTTTCTAGGGGTGCCTGGATGACTCAGTTGTTTAAGCAGATGTTTGCCTTTGGCTGAGGTCATGATTCCAGTGTACAGGGATCCAGCCCTGCATGGGACTACTTGCACCCCAAGGAGCTTGCTTTTTCCTCTCCCTTTGCACGTTATTCCTCCCACTTGTGTGCTTCCTCTCTCTCTCTCTCTCTTGCTGTCAATAAACAAAATAAAATCTTTTACTAAATAAATTAAGAAATAAACCTACTTTCAGTTTAGGTACCTTAACAAAAATTGCTACTGCTTCATTTAAAAAAAAAAAAGATAATTTAGAAAGATGCTTCCGGTGCTAAAAAGTTGGTGTTTTTTTTTTCAGGATTAAATATAGAAGTGCTTTATAAAGTAAAAGAAAAACTATGGTATATTAACACTAATCACACTATAACTTAGGTGGTTATATCAAGATAATTAAAAGTGATTTTTAAAGCAAATTTCATTATCAGACATAAAGATCAAGTCAAAATTACAGAAGAGTAAAATGATGAATTTATCAGGGAGTATAATAATTCTTGACTTTTAATACTCTATAACAGATTTGGGGATATATAGGGGAAAACTAAGAACAAAAATCATAACTTCTACCTTAGAAGAGAAATGGAAAAATGTTTCAACACCTTTATTTTGAGATTATATAGACAAATGGTCATCAAATTGGTAAGATATGTAAGACTTGGACAAAATTATCAACTAACTAGATATGCTTGATATTACAGAACACTCCCAAACCGAAGACTACATATATCTTAAGCCATGATTTTGTTTGTAAAGGTCAACATTGATAATGTTCTAGTCATACCTCAGTGTACCAGGAAAGAATTAGCATATTTCTTGAAAGACACAGCTCTCAAAGCTCCATTGAGAACCATAAAGATGGAGAAGGGATTTGCAAATTATATATCTGATAATGGACATCTACTCTGTTTATTAAAAAATGAATAAAAATAAAATACCTTACTAATAACCAAACAGAGTATCCACTTTTACATGTGAAGAAAATTATTGAAGAGACATGTCACCAAAAGGATATGGATGGCTTATAAGCACATGACAAATTTCTCAACATTTAGACATTAAAGAAATACAAATTAAAATCATAATGAGACATGCTTACATATCTATTAGAATGGCTAAAATTATAAGGCTAATTTACTTCGTCTGAGCTATATTGAGAAGCAACAAAAAATCTAAACTGTTGTTGGCATATATCATGATACCACCTTTTTGGAAAATAGTTTGAAAATTTTTTAAAATGCAAAATATGTTGCAGTTACACCAATAGCCATTTTACTTCTAGGCATTTAACCAAGAGAAACAAATCCTATGTTCATACAAGCACTTGTATATGAACTTCATAGCAGCTTTATTTTTAAGAATTGAAAACAGTGGAAATGTTCATCAATGTCCATCAATAGAGCAAAGACAAATTATGATCTATTCATTAAAGAGATTACTATTCAACATCAAAATGAACTATTTACAATTGGAGATTCTCAAAGTAATGATGCTGAGAAAAGAAAAGCCAGGCAATGAATAGTATATACTGTGTGATTCCATGACTATAAAATAATCTAGAAAATACAAATTTATATATAGTCACAGTCTTCAAATATATTGGTGTGAATTTAGTGCCTTCTTCTGTGCTCCCATAGCTTCCTACACTTGGATCTCCGAGCATTTGTTACACCATGTGAAAATATGAACTCTTTTTCTTTATTCTGTCTTACAAGAAAAAGAATCCTTGAAATTTTATGGACATTTGGACTCTCAGTTATTAGCAGAAATTCTATCATACAGTAAATTTCCAAATATAAAAGCCAGAGTTTTACAATGACTTCTAAGCTTTTACATGATCTAGCCACTCATTTAACCTCTGTGACCTCTTTCCCTGCTACTCTTCAGTCCCTCACAATGGCCTCCTTGCTATTTCTCAGATATGCCAGGCATGATCCAACCTTATGGCCTAAAGATAGCCAATTCCTCTGCCTGGAGTGACCTTATTACTGATAGTTCTGGGCAAATTCATCACCTTTCCATACCTTTGTTCAATTGTCAGCTTTATTGTAACTACCCTGATCTTCCTATTAAAATTCTTACCTCCCCATCCCCTGCCTAGCAACCTTGATTTTTCTCACCCTGATCTAATTTTTCTTTTTCCCCATTGTACTCATCATTTTTGAATACACTATGCAATTTTTATTAAGGTTTATAGCTTTTAATTGTCTCACCCATTAAAATAAACGTTCTACAAAGCCAAGTATTTCATTTACCAGTGTAGTCTGAAGTAATATCTGCCATAAAATAGGTTCAATAGACAATTGGTTAATGTCAGAAAAAATTAATGTTGAGAGTATACTGAATTTCATAAGTCATTTCAATATTTTTTCCAAAAAATAAACTATGTAAAACATACCTTAAATTTACTTTCAAAATATTTTATAGCATATAATGGACAATATACATAAGCCTTAAAGAAACAATCATATAAATAACGATTTCATACCTACTTAAAAATTGCATAATACCACACTCCTAGATCTTCTCTGAATGCTCTAAAGTAACCCTTCAAAGGAAATACATTTTTAAAAATTACAGATTTTTTGGCAAATAATTTAATAAAATAAAAGTTTCATTCATCTATGTAGATCATAATAAATGTTTTTAATAAGCATGAAATTATAACTCTGAAGTGTGCTAAAATGAAACCACCTGCTAAGGGTGAGAGAACAAAAATAAACATCATTTTTCCAAATAAGAGAAATTTATTACCTTTGAATCAAAGCATGTGGATTTGTTCAAACTGGCAATAAAGGAATATGGAAACACAAAACATAGAATGTCATATTTTAGATTTCTAAAAGACTTCAAAGTGAAGAGTATACATCTTTTAAATGCTACATAATGCTACATAATGACAAGATGACAGGGTGTGACAAATAGCATTTTAAAAGATCTACTCATAGTGGAACTGAAAGTGTCATTTCCCTATAATTTTATATATGTCATTAATTTACAATATCTGGATACAACATATTACCAAACAGATGTTCATCAAAGACTAAATTATTTTTAATGGAACATAATATTTTGAACCTACATCTATTAATCATTTTTTCGATCTAACATTCATAGTCTCGCTAAACATTTTATCAGTTGTCGACAAAATTAAAAAAAAATAGGATAAAAAGTCGTGTTTGGAAAAGTAGATTTTCTTTGAAATTTGCAACTAAATGAAAATATTTGCTGATATTTTTAAAACTTTAAATGTAATTTTATATATATCTGACCTATCAGATGATATAAAATTTTTGGGGAAACATATTTTTTTGATCTTGGTTGAAGGTATTAATAAAGAGCAACTGCTTGTATTATTTGTATTGTGATATCTTAGTTAATAAACATGAATAACTGGTATAAAATATGTTTTTTAAAAAATTTTATTTATTTACTTGACAGAGATCACAGGAAGGCAGAGAGGCAGGCAGAGAGAGAGAGGAATGGAAGCAGGCTCCCTGCTGAGAAGAGAACCACTGTGGGACTCAATCCCAGGAACCTGGAATCATAACCTGAGCCGAAGGCAGGGATTTTAACCCACTGAGCCACCCAGGCACTCTAAAATATGTTTTTTTTTATATATAGAATTATAGTTCTTGCCAAAATATGGAACTAGCTGGAACTGAATGCCTCCTTCAAAGTCAGCTCTTTAAAAATTATGCAAGTGTAATATAGAACTATTTCGGATATGAACCAAGAACAAAGAAATGCTGATAAATTCCTTAAAAGACCCAAGTTGCTCTTGACTGGTATGTTTCAAGCTCTATTCCTGGTTTGAGGACAGTTTTTAACAGGCCTGTCACTGTAGAAATAAGCTGGATGTTTAGAGGCTATCAGAACTGTGCAAAAACCTTGAAGGGGTAAAGACTTGAAAATTCTTTAGAGAGATTAGCTCCCTAAGGCATTATTCATCCACACATTTTCCTCCAAACAATTAAGGCTGATGGATGAGGGGCACCTGAGAGGCTCTCTCATCACGTGGGTGGTGGGTTAAGCCTCTGCCTTCATCTCAAGTCATGGTCTCTGGGTCCTGGGATCCAGCCCCACATCTGGCTCTGCTCAAAAGGAAGCCTGCTTCCCTCCCTGCTTGCCTGCCTCTCTGCTTACTTGTAATCTCTCTCTCTCTCTCTCTCTGTATGTCCAATAAATAAATAAAATCTTTAAAAAAAGGCTGATGGATGCTAAATTATGAAAACTGCTCCCTCCAAATGATGCTTCTTCATAAGGATTTAAGAATTTAAAATTGTAAGAATTTAAAATTGAAACTTGATCGTAGGATTTATCTTATAGAATAACATCAAGTGAAGGCAGTTATTATTAGATCTGAAGTATTTGTGATTCTGAATTCTTGGCCTCATTAGTAAATTTATTTTTAAATTCTCCCATGGAGTGGTGATTGGCCTTCAGTCTTTCATTGATGTACATCATTGGGTCAAAACAGATGTGTGTGCCCAGATCTATATATAATCTTCTTTGTATTTCACTGGAGATGGCAATTCTGAGTTTTGTTCAATTAAATTTGGACAGATGTTTTAATAGTCACTTCTAGAGTTGGCCCTGGAGAATATCTTCCTTTTTTTTTTTCTCTTCCTGATTCTCTGAAATACCCAGACTAATTCACATTATAATAGTCATATCACAATTCAAGTTTTTCCAAACACTATAGCTGCAAAATAGAAGGAAGCTACTCAGAATGTAATGCTATTGTGAATGATTGAGAAAGAAAACATTATTATAATTAAGCTACCAGGTTTCAATGTATTTTATTGTTGCTTAGAAAATCCTAGCATACCCAGACTTTACAGAGATTTGATGATCCTAAGAGGAGCTAAACTCATGGACCAAAATAACTATGCACATAAAAAGTACAATTACTTACCTAAAAAAGATGATGTGGTTAACTTTATATGGCAATCCAAGTGTTATTGGAACAGGAATTAAAATAATAGTTTAGGGGCGCCTAGGTGGCTCAGTGGATTAAGCCACTGCCTTCAGCTCAGGTCATGATCTCAGGGTCCTGGGATCAAATCCTGTATCAGGCTCTCTGCTCAGCAGGGAGTCTGCTTCTCTCTCTCTCTCTCTCTCTCTCTCTCACTCTCTCTCTTTCTGCCTGCCCTCCATCTACTTGTGATCTCTCGCTGTCAAGTAAATAAATAAATAAAATCTTAAGAAAAAAGAATGACTGTACTTTTAAAAAATAGCTTAAAAGGGGCACCTGGGTGGCTATGTGGGTTAAAAAGACATGTAGACCTGTGGATTAGAGTAGAGTGCCCAGATATGGACCATCAACTCTATGGTCAAAAAATCTTTGACAAAGCAGAGAAAATTATACAGTGGAAAAAAGACAGCCTCTTCAATCAATGGTGCTGGAAAAATTGGACAGCTATGTATGGAAGAATGACACTCAACCATTCTCTTATACCATACATAAAAATAAATTCGAAATGGACAAACGACCTCAACGTGAGGCAGGAGTCTATCAAAATCCTAGAGGAGAACATAGGCAGTAACCTCTTGGACACTGGCCACAGCAAATTCTTTCAAGACATGTCTCCAAAGACAAAGGAAACAGAAGCAAAAATGAACTTTTGGGACTTCATCAAGATCAAAAGTTTCTGCACAGTAAAGGAAACAGTCAACAAAATGAAGAGACAACCCACGGAAAGGGAGAAGATTTTCACAAATGACATTACAGATAAAGGGCTGATATCCAAGATCTATAAAGAACTCCTCAAACTCAACACACAAAAAACAGATAATCATGTCAAAAAATGGGCAGAAGACATGAACAGACACTTCTCCAAAGAAGACATACAAATGGCAAACAGATGCATGAGAAAATGGTCATCATCATTAGCCATCAGGGAGATTCAAATCAAAAGCACATTGGGATACCACCTTACACAGTTAGAATGGCCAAAATTAACAAGGCAATAAACAACAAGTGTTGGAGAGGATGTGGAGAATGGGGAACCCTCTTACACTATTGGTGAGAATGCCAGTTGGTGCAGCTACTTTGGGATACAGTGTGGAGACTCCTTAAGAAATTAAAATTAGAGCTACCCTATGATGCTGCAATTGCACTACTGAGTATTTACCCCTAAGATACAGATGCAGTGAAAAGAAGGGACATCTGTACCTATAGCAGCAATGGCCACAGTCATTAAACTTTGGAAAGAACCAAGATGACCTTCAATGGATGAACGAATAAAGAAGATATGATCCATTTTTACAATGGAGTATTATGCTTCCTTCTGAAAGGAAGGATACCCAACTTTTGTAACAACATGGACGGGACTGGAGGAGATTTTCCTGAGTGGAATAATTCAAGCAGAGATTGTCAATTTTCATATGGTTTCACTTAATTGTGGAGCATAAAGAATAACACAGAAGACACTGGGTGATCAAGAGGAGAAGTGAGTGGGGGGAAATTGGAGGGGGAGACAAACCATGAGAGACTCTGAGAAACAAACTGAGAGTTTTGAGGGGAGGGGGAAGAGGGTTGAGTAAGCCTGTTAATGGGAGTTATGGAGGGGACATTTTGCATGGAGCATTGCGTGTGGTGCATAAACAGAGAATTTTGGAACCCTGAAACAAAATAAAAATGACAACAACTCCTTTTCCCAACATGCGGTAGGAGTCCCCCAAATGATTGGAAGCAGCCTCCATTAGAGATCAATCCACTGCATGTTGAAGGTCCTCCCAATTCAAAAAGACCAAGAAATATCCAATCCCAAAACAAAGTAAGGGCCAGCTCCACCTCATGGAATACCACCTGCTCTCCCTTAGATAGTGTGCTGTTGCTTTAATAAACCTGCCTTCTGCTTTCACTTGGGCATTGATCTCTAATTCTCACGTGCCAACAATAAAAATAATGATGGTTTACCATTACAATTCATAGAAAAGGAGGAACAGGGAAATTGAATGGAAGGGAATAACAAAGTAGGTTCATAAGTCAATCTTCCTTGTAAAAAAATTAACCTGAAAGAGCATTTCTGCCACCTCTCTCCTGTTTGATCTGATAAAGAATGACCATGATACATGAATTATAGTTCGGGATTTTGAAAAGCATAATAGCTTTATACCAACACTTGAGCTTGCTTTTATTTATTTATTTATTTATTGCTAACAAGATAGGTCGATTGGATATGCGGTTCCTGACAACCAACCTCAGAGGAGATTCCATCTTCATGAGAATTCAGAAAGAACCACAAACCAAACCTCAAAATGGATTCAAAGAGAAAATACTCTTAAAAAATGTCCCTTCCTGGGGCACCCGAGTGGCTCAGTGAGTTTGGCTCACTGGGCCTTTGCGTTCGGCTCAGGTCATGATCCTAGGGTCCTGGGATTGAGTCCCATGTCTGGCTCTCTGCTCAGCAGGGAGCCTGCTTCCACTTCTCTCTCTGCCTACTTGTGATCTCTGTCTGTCAAATAAATAAATAAAATCTTAAAAAAAAATTTTCTTGGGCACCTGGGTGGCAGAGTGAGTTAAAGCCTCTGCCTTTGGCTCAGGTCATGATTCTAGGGTCCTGGGATCGAGCCCCACATCAGGCTCACTCCTCAGCAGGAAGCCTGTTTCTTCCTCTCTCTCTGCCTGCCTCTCTTCCTACTTGTGATCTCTATCAAATAAATAAATAAAATCTTTAAAACTAAAATTTCCCTTCCTACCAGAAGCAGACCAAACCACTAACAAATTCCCTAGAAAGCTTCATCTAAAAGGTTGTACTTTCTTCAGACACCCAGCAGGACCTTCTTCTCTGGGCCTGGTATTTCTTCAATGGCCTATTCCAGAGAATAAGACACTAAACTACTGAGCGCCAAGGGCCTCAGAACCACAAAAGAGATGATGAGGTGCACAAGTATGCCTCTGGTCACCAAGAGGGTATGTAAACGTTTGCTGCTTTTCTGCATTTTTCAAAGCTGAGTTTTTAGCTGTTGGCCGCTCCTTTAGGATAAATTGCTGATACCGTATAGTAAAAGCTATTATATGATCTTTTACAAACCATTTCCTATCTTTGCAATCTCATGTGCCAAGACAGACACGGATTATTTAAAACCCTGAAGAGAGTGGTATTGCATTTAAATTGCCTATAACCTTCGTGCAATAGATTTATGATTGATTATTTAGTTAAAATATAACTAAAATATAACTGTTTTCAATATTTATTCTCAGTAAACGATTTCAAACTATGCTCATTTAAGTAAGTTGGTGCATAATCCCATTTCTATTAAAACATAGTGCAAGGACCAATGCCGTGCTTCCCAGAGAACCCCAAGCTCTTTTTCTACAATGGCCATATGCATATGTATCAGGCATCCTCTTTTCACTCCCTTTGTGGAGCACCTACCATGGAGGTCATGTAATAACCAATAACCAAAAAACAAACAAAAAACCCAAACATCCAGGTGGAAGTGATTCGCGCGTGCCATCATGCAATGGCAGACCTTGCCTGGAGACTAGGAGACTGCTCAAACAGATCCCGGGCAGGCATCTCAGCCCAGGCCTGTGCTGGGGAAGCTGGTTCCTGGCTTTGGGCACAATGAGGAAGTCAGCAAAGTGACCCTAGAGTGCAGCCGGGGTTTAGGGCAGATGATCTTTTTGCAGCCAGGCAGCAGGCGGACACCCGCTTGGGGAGCCAGGCTAGGAGGCCGCCCAGCGCTGGCGCTGGCCAGACTCGCAGGCCCCCGGGGCTTCGCAGGCGCCATTGCCCCGGGCCCGCACTTCAGGACGGAGGGGGAGGGGGCCGGGGGCGGGGGCGGCCCGGAGAAGGGGCTTTGCTAATTACCTTTCTACATTCGAGGTATTTCTACATTCCAGGTTTTTTCTACCCCAATACATAATGCGGTGATTCTCTCAGTGATTTGTACTTTTGGTTTAAACAGCCAACTGTCTCTTAAAAAGGACTTTTGTTTAAAGTCCTTTAAAAAAAAAAAGTCCTTTCAAAAAAATCTTGTTTTTTATTTTTTATTTTTTAATCCCATATGTTTACTCTGATCCTGGAACTTTGTCATTTTGACCTTCTCTGCTGATTAAAATATTCTTCATTATCAGCACCTACTGCTCTCCTCTCCTGGTGGTCTCTCCGGAAGGGGTCTTCTCTAGCTCTTCTAGCAGAGGATGGGCACTTCCCCTCTACCCCTGTTGCTGGACCAACCTTACCTATCCTGCAGGGTCAGGTCGGCCTGGCCTTTTATCTGTTGTTCTCTTCTGAGTGGTTAGTTTTTCATAGATACCGTGCTTTGCATTTGTCAGGATTTACCGTGGACTATCAAAACACTTACTTCAGCCAGTGAAGCCAAGAAACACTCCTGATGAGAGAACCAGGATCTCGAACAGATCATATTTATCCTGAGTGTTCTGTCCAAAATGAAAAATACATTTCTGAGAAGCATCAAATTCTCTGAGAAGGGAAGTTTCACCAACTCTGTCATGTAGGGGCATCAATTCTGATTCTGTGTCAATTTTCCTACTTTCCCAGCTAGTAATTCTCTACCTCAGAAAGCCCACTCTCAACCGTTTCCTCTCTCAAAGGCAGTTGCTCTTAGAGTCTGCACATGGCACTTGGGGCCTGTTGGTCGTTGGCTACTGCCCTCTGTACCTTGGGTCTAACAGCTGCGGGGCATCAAGATGAAAACGTCTCTTGTTCTAAGACTTAAGTAGTTTGGTGCACATGGTAAGCAATAATCACTTATTATGTTGATCCAAGTGTTCGACCTTTCTTAATTATTCTAGTACCACAGTTTACTTGTTCTAAGATTTGTCCTCACCCTCCCCATTTAATATCTCTTAAGGTGGCACGCACCTTACACTTGAGGACATATCCTAGTTTAACTGACAGCATTTCTCTTCCTTAGTTGAACATAAACTATAGTGCATCTTACCCTTGATGAAAGCTAGGATGCTATTAAATACTCTATTATGATTATGATTCTGATATTTGAAATCCTCCGGTAGCTCCCTGTGCCCCCACAGTGTAGTACCTCACCTCCTTGGAATAGTGTACAAACCATCTCATCCCCAGTGTTAACCCCGGGGCTCAGCCTCCATCACCAGGTGATGCTGCCAGATCAGCTGTCGGTTTTCAATGAACTTGCTGTAGTTTCCCAAATGCACTGTGCTGCCTCCTGGCACTTTGAAACTTGACACACTCATCCTCATTTTTCGCTTTGCCCTTGTCTATCACCTCCCCTGAAAATCTGCTCCTAAGTGGCTTTTCCCAGCTTCAACCTACCCTTGGCAGTCTTTTATCTCCCTGTGGTAAAGCCTGTCACACTGCACCATGGACATGCCCGTTGGCCCCCTGAGAAGAGAAAAGGGACAGTGAGGGCCCCCCAGCATTTGCAGCTCTAGTGCAGAGCCCCATGCCTGGCTTGCAGGAAATGCCAGATCATGAAGACAAACGGAGATCATCCTCTGGCTAAAACCAGCTCTTCTTTGCCTATGCAGGATCTGGTTCAATAAAGAGCAGCCAGTTATTATTGCTGTTTTTCTAGGGACTTTTTCCCCATATATTTCCCAGATCTTGACTCTTTTTATAGCACTTTAATTCAGGCTTCAAGAACTTCCTCGTTTGATCAGGTGAAATCATTTTCCTTCCCATACCCTCGATGTATTTCACACCTAGTAATTCTTTTTTTAAAGATCTTATTTACCCATTTGACAGATCACAAGTAGGTAGAGAGGCAGGCAGAGATAGTGGGGGGAAGCAGGCTCCCCGCTGAGCAGAGAGTCCGATGTGGGGCTCCATCCCAGGACCCTGAATTCATGACCTGAGCCGAAGGCAGAGGCCTAAACCACTGTGCAACACTGGAGCCCCCATATCTCGTAATTTTTAATCAACGTGGATTTGCTGCATCAAATAGTTCCTTCTTCTTTAAATATAAATATATAAATACATACCAGTCAAGAGCAACTTTGAGTCTTTTAAGGAATTTATCATCATTTCTTTGTTATGATTCCAGGTTCCTGGAATTGAGTCCCACAGCGGGCTCTCTGCTCAGCAGGGAGCCTGCTTCCATTCCTCTCTATCTGCCTGCCCCTCTGCCTTCCTGTGATCTCTGTCAAGTAAATAAATAAAATTTTTAAAAAACTTATTTTATACCAGTTATTCATGTTTATTAACTAAGATTTCACAATACAAATAATACAAGCAGTTGCTCTTTATTAATACCTTCAACCAAGATCAAAAAAATATGTCATATTTTCTCCAAAACTTTTATATCATCTGATAGGTCAGATATATATAATATTACATTTAAAGTCTTAAAAATATCAGCAAATATTTTCATTGAAATGCATATTTCAAAGAAAATCTACTTTTCCAAACACGACTCTTTATCCTATATTTTTTTTAAATTTGTCAATATCTGATAAATTGTTTAGCGAGACTATAAATGTTAGATCAAAAAAATGATTAATAGATGTAGGTTCAAATTATTTTGTTCCATTAAAAATGATTTAGTCTTTGATGAACATCTGTTTGGTAATGTGTTGTATCCAAATATAGTAAATTAATGACATATATAAAATTATAGGGAAATGACACCTTCTGTTCCATTATGAGTAGAGCTTTTAAAATACTATTTGTCACAACCTGTCATCTTCTCATTATGTAGCATTATGTAGCATTTTAAAAATGTATACTCTTCACTTTGAAGTCTTTTAGAAATCTAAAATATGACTTTCTATGGATTGTGATTCCATATTCCTTTATTGACACATTGAACAAATCCACATGCTTTGATTCAAAGGTAATAAATTCCTCTTATTTGGAAAAATGATGTTTATTTTTGTTCTCTCACCTTAGCAGGTGGTTTCATTTTAGCACACTTCAGAGTTATAATTTCATGCCTATTAAAACATTTATTAGGATCTACATAGATGAATGAAACTTTTATTTTATTAAATTATTTGCCAAAAAATCTGTAATTTTAAAAAATGTATTTCTTTTGAAGGGTTATTTTAGAGCATTCAGAGAGGATCTAGGAGTGTGGTATTATGCAATTTTTAAGTAGGTTTGAAATGGTGATTCATATGATTGTTTCTTTAAGGCTTTTGATTATTTTGGTTTTTTTTGTCTTCTTTTGTCTTATTTTGTTCATTATATGCTATAAAATATTTTGAAAGTAAATTTAAGGTATGTTTTACATAGTTTATTTTTTGAAAAAAATATTGAAATGACTTATGAAATTCAGTATATTCTCAACATTAATTTATTCTGAAATTTACCAATTGTCTACTGTCTACTATATGGCAGATATTACTTCAGACTACACTGGTAAATGAAATACTTGGCTTTGTAGAACGTTTATTTAGTGGGTGAGACAATTAAAAGCTATAAACCTTAATAAAAATTGCATAGTGCATTCAAAAATGATGAGTGCAATGGGGAAAAAGAAAAATTAGATCAGGGTGAGAAAAATCAAGTTTGATAGGCAGGGGATGGGGAGGTAAGAATTTTAATAGGAAGATCAGGTTTTTTAAGCGTTGTGGGGAATGAAGGGACAGAATTTAAATTCAGCTTCATAAAAGATTGGATAATATGTTTCTACAAAGAAGGCTCCTCTGAGTAACATAGAAATGAACATGGTAGCTGAAAGTGGAAAAAAGGTTACATCTCTTGTGAGCTCATGTTCTCTACAACCCTGTCACTTAGTGTAGATAGTAACTGTTCGATGAATAGCAAATGGTAGTCTTTCAGATCCCTGGGATTTACACTAAGAATCGTGAATGGATTTTTAAAAAATATGTAAAGATTGTCTACAGTGCAAGTACCTGGAAATAACTGACATTTTGGAGAGAATATTTTAATCAGCAGAGAAGGTAAAAATGAAAAAAGTTCCACGGTCAGAGTAAACATATGGGATTAAAAAATAAAAGATAAAAAAAAATTTTTTAAAGGACTTTTTCTTTAAAGGACTTTACACAAAAGTTCTTTTTAAGAGACAGTTGGCTGTTTAAACCAAAAGTACAACTCACTAAGAGAATCACCGCATTATTTATTGGGGTAGAAAGACCTGGAATGTGGAAAGGCCCATTCTGCAGAGGAAAAAATAGAATCACTAACAGGCCTCATGCCTTGCACAGCCAGTGGCT
>NW_028134711.1:0-87149 GCF_964662115.1 Mustela nivalis | reverse complement strand
ATCTGTGGTTTCTACCTCATTGATCTCAGCTCTGATCTTGATTACTTCCCTTCTTGTGTGTGGAGTTGGTTTAATTTGTTGTTGATTCTCCAGTTCTTTAAGGTGTAGAGACAGCTGCTGTGTTCTGGATTTTCAGTTTTTTTGAGGGAGGCTTGGATGGCTATGTATTTTCCCTTTAGGACCGCCTTTGCTGTATCCCATAGCTTTTAGACCTAAGTGTCCTCATTCTCATTGGTTTCCATGAATTGTTTCAGTTCTTCTTTGATCTCCAGGTTGATCCAAGCATTCTTAAGCAAGGTGGTCTTTAGCTTCCAGGTGTTTGAGTTCCTTCTGAACTTTTCTTTGTGATTGAGCTCCAGTTTCAAAGCGTTGTGATCTGAGAATATGCAGGGAATAATCTCAGTCTTTTGGTATCGTTTGGGTCCTGATTTGTGACCCAGTCGTGGTCTATTCTGGAGAAGGTTCCATGTGCACTTGAGAAGAATGAGTATTCTGTTTTTTTAGGGTGGAATGTTCTGTATCTATATGAGGTTCATCTGGTCCAATGTGTCATTCAATGCTCTTGTTTCTTTATTGATTTTCTGCTTCGATGATCTGTCTATTTCTGGAAGAGGCATGTTAAGATCTCCTAGTTTTAGTGTATTTATATCAATATGACTCTTTATCTTGATTAACAGTTTTCTTATGTAATTGGCTGCTCCCATATTGGAAGCATAGATGTTTACAATTGTTAGATCATCTTGGTGAATAGTCCCTTTAAGAATTATATAGTGTCCCTCTTTATCTCTGACTACAGTCTTAGTTTAAAATCTAATTTATCTGATATGAGAATTGCTACCCTGCCTTCTTTTGAGGCCCATTGGCATGTAAGATGCTTCTTCATCCCTTCCCTTTCAGTCTGGGTGTATCTTTACGTTCAAAATGGGTCTCTTGTAGATAACATATGGATTGGTCATGTCATTTTATCCAATCTGCAACCCTATGCCATTTTATGGGCGCATTTAGGCCATTCACACTGAGAGTGATTATTGATAGATACGTTTTTATTGACATCGTGCTACCTTTGAAGGCTTTCTTTTAAGCCTTGCCGGTCTTGGAAACTCTTTATCTCTCCATCCATTTTGAATGTCAGTCTTGCTGGATAAAGTATACTTGGCTGCATGTTCTCCTCACTCAGTGCCCTGAATATATCTTGCCAGCTCTTTCTGGCTTGCCAGGTCTCTGTGGACAGGTCTGACGTTATTCTGATGGGCTTTCCTCTGTACATAAGGAGCCTCTTTGGCCTAGCGGCTTTCAAGAGATTATATCTACAATTATAATTCCTCAATTTGACTATCAGGTGCCTTGATGTTTTTCTGGAATCTATAGTCTTGGGTGGAGACCATTCGGCCTCTAGTACATGAACACTGGTTCCGTTCGCGAGATTGGGAAAATTTTCATGAAGAACCTGTTCCACTATATCTTCTAGACTTCTTTCTTTCTCCTCCCCTTCAGGGATTCCAATAATTCTGACTTTGAAATGTTTCATGGCATCCTTTATTTCCCTGATTCTGTTTTCGTGGCTTCTAAGCTGTTTGTTCCAGGCTTCCTCCTGATCCTTTCTCTCTATCTGTTTGTTCTCCAGATCATTAATTCTATCTTCTGTCTCAGTTACCCTAGTTTTGAGAGAATTTAGATTAGATTGGAACTCATTGAGAGCATTGTGAAGCTCATCCCTGGTAGCTTTCAGCTCTTCCTTAACATTGAAAACATGATCTCTGGTCGCTTTCAGTTCAGCCTTAATCAGTTCTGGTCATTCATGGCTTTCTCCAACCTAGCTATTGCCTGAACAATTGTTAGCCTGAATTCTCTTTCCAACATATTGTCTATGTTGATAGCCGTTAGCTCTGTTGCAGAAGGCTCATGCTCTGTATTTTTCTTCTGTTGGGCATTCATCCTCCTAGTCATCTTGGTGAGAGATGGCTGAACAGATGTAGCTGGATGTATCAACCATGGTGTAGTCAAGGTGCACCCTGGAATGCTTCTGAGCAATCAGGGTTCCCCACCCAAATGAGAGAAAAAGGAAAAGAAAAAGAAAAAGAGAGAGAGAGGAAAGAAAGGGAAGATAAAAGAGAAGGTTCAGCCCAAATGGCCCCCAAAGTAAGATTTATGAAGTAAACAAACAAAAACAGACAAACAAAAATACTGATAAAAGTATATGACAAGAGAAAAAATTATATATATAAGCAAATAAACGAAGTACCTTGTCAAAAAGAACCCCAAGTGTAAGATTTATATACTATCAGGACAAACACAAAAACAGAAACACTGGTGGAAGAAAAAGATGGGAGAGTGGTTACAAATTCTCAGTGTGGGCAAGGAAGTTTGTTTTGATTCTTCCTGGATGTATCTTGATATTTTTGTTAAAGGACTCAACTACCCTAAGATAAAGGGGGATTAAAAATTGGTTTACCTATAGGGGTAGCATTGATTGGGGAAAGGGGAATATCTTAAAATTTAACTCTATATGAATATTAGAAAATACCCAACTTTTGTAGCAATATGGACGGGACTGGAAGAGATTGTGCTGAGTGAAATAGGTCAAGCAGAGAGAGTCAATTATCATATGGTTTCACTTATTTGTGGAGCATAACAAATAGCATGGAGGACATGGGGAGATGGAGAGGAGAGGGGAGTAGAGGGAAATTGGAAGGGGAGGTGAACCATGGGAGACTATGGACTCTGAAAAACAATCTGAGGGGTTTGAAGGGGTGGGGGGTGGGAGGTCAGGGTATCAGGTGGTGGGTATTATAGAGGGCACAGATTGCTTGGAGCACTGGGTGTGGTGCAAAAATAATGAATACTGTTATGCTGAAAATAAATTAAAAATAAACTAAAAAAGAAAATAAAAAAAGGAATAAACTAGACTAAACTAAAGTTAAAAAAAAGAAATTTAAAAAATAGAAATGCAAGAGTAAAACACAGGTGTATGTAACAAAAAGTTCAGGTTAGAGGGTTATTATGGAATTTGATGTACTGGATATCTCACTGTGCTGGTAAATAGGTTAAAAAATTATCTATATTAAAAAAAATGAGCCAGAATAGTGGGAACGAATTAAAATTAAAAGTTGTTCTATGAAGTAGTGGTGGTTGTTCTCTTGTCATCTTTTTTTTTTTTTTTTCCTTTCCTGGTTGGTTTTCTGGGGGAGGGTCCTGACATGTGATTTTTCAGTCAATGAGGTTCTCTGAGTTAAGTCCTCCCACCCCCCTCAAGACAGAGGGCTCTGAGGAAACTGGTTTTTTCAGGCTTTTGTTCTCTGGAGGTTTTTTTTTTAAATTTTTTATTTTTTATAAACATATATTTTTATCCCCAGGGGTACAGGTCTGTGAATCACCAGGTTTACACACTTTACAGCACTCACCAAAGCACATGCCCTCCCTTTGTTCACTTTTGTTTTTCTCTCTCACCTTGACCACTTTTGATAGTTTTCTTAGGTTTAGAGGAAAGCAAAATGCACCCTGACCTCCCTCTCAGAGAGAAGCCTCAGTCTGGCTGCAGAGCCCAAATAAATCCCCCCTTGGCTGCTGGCAGAACGGGTTCCCTGTGGCGGTCCCTGGGGACACAGGATTTTTTGCTTGTACCCAAATCCATGGCAGAGGCGGCTGTCTGGGCAGCTCCAGACTGCCAGAAAAGTTCCAAGCAGTGATCACATACTAAGATTTTCCCACTCGCCCCAGCTGGGGGCTGGGAGTGCCTGGTCTTTCCAGTCAGAGAGCACCAGGCTGGCGCCTGTGCACACCTCCCTCAAGGGAAGGCACTTGGACTCTGATAGCAGGGCAGGGCACTTGAGTGGGGACTGCAAAAAGGTTGTGCTTTGGTTGGCTGGTGAGGCTCCCAACCCCTCACTGGAGCCAGGCCCCAGGCGCTCTCAGGCACTCTAATGGCTCCTGGACCAAGACCTGGTTCCTCTGCGGCACTCTCTCTGGCTCTGCACCAGGGGTGGCTGTCCTGGGTCTGGGGACTTAAGCCCCTGTCCCTAACACCCTGATTCCCACAATCCCCCCCCCCACACCGTGATCCTTTGCTCTTTTTGAGTGCTTTCTACCAGACTCCCAAGTTAATGCTGGTCCCCAGAGGCAGGGCACTCTAGTAGTGGGATATTACTTTCCAATGGGTCACCTCTGGTGGCTCCTTCCCCCTTTTGTTTATCTTCCAATGTCAGTCTGACATTCCCACTCCACTTTACCTGTCCACTGGCGTCTTCTGCTCTGGTAGAGATCCAGACTTGTATAATGCTGATCTCAGGCTGATTTTGTGGGTGATCAGAGTTCTTTGGAAGGTAATCAGCTCACTTTAGGGTACAGGTTGAAAGGGCGCCTCCTCCTACTTCCCCGCCATCTTGTCTCCGCTTCATTTGCCTTTTGTAGGCCAAAGACAGTTTGCTAAACCAGAATATGTTAACAGAGTTAGGTCAGAACTGAGAAGTGGGTGGAATTGCCTTCTACTTTTTGCTTCTGCTTTAGGCACGCTTAGGCACACCGATCTCTTCCTTCTCCTTCCTCAGACACAACTTCAGTACTCCCCTCACTTCAAGATATCATTTCTTTTTATTTATTTATTTTCAGCATAACAGTATCATTATTTTTTTACCACACTCAGTGCTCTATGCAATCCATGCCCTCTATAATACCCACAACCTGGTACCCCGACCTCCCACCCCCGGCCACATCAAACCGCTCAGATTGTTTTTCAGAGTCCAAAGTCTCTCATGAGTCATCACCCCTTCCAATTTACCCCAAACCCTCTCTAACTCCCCATGTCCTCCATGCTTTCTGTTATGCTCCACAAATAAGTGAAACCATATGATAATTGACTCTCTCTGCTTGACTTATTTCACTCAGCATAATCTCTTCCCATCCCATCCATGTTGCTACAAAAGTTGGGTATTCGTCCTTTCTGATGGAGGCATAATACTCCATAGTGTATATGGACCACATCTTCCTTATCCATTCATCCATTTAAGAGCATCTTCATTCTTTCCAAGTTTGGCGACCATGGCCATTGCTGCTATAAACACTGGGGTACAGATGGACCTTCTTTTCACTACATCTGTATCTTTGGGGTAAATACACAGCAGTGCAATTGCAGGGTCATAGGGAAGTTCTATTTTTAATTTCTTTTTTTTTTTTTTTTAAAGATTTTATTTATTTATTTGACAGAGAGAAATCACAAGTAGGTAGAGAGGCAGGCAGAGAGAGAGAGAGAGGAGGAAGCAGGCTCCCTGCCGAGCAGAGAGCCCGATGCGGGACTCGATCCCAGGACCCTGAGATCATGACCTGAGCCGAAGGCAGCGGCTTAACCACTGAGCCACCCAGGCGCCCTATTTTTAATTTCTTGAGGAATCTCCACACTGTTGCACCAACTTGCATTCCCACCAACAGTGTAAGAGGGTTCCCCTTTCTCCACACTCTCTCCAACACATGTTGTTTCCAGTCTTGCTAATTTTGGCCATTCTAACTGGTGTAACATTATATCTCAATGTAGTTTTTTTTCTAAATTTATTTATTTGTTTTCAGAATAACGATATTCATTATTTTTTCACCACACCCAATGCTCCATGCAATCCGTGCCCTCTATAATACCTGCCACCTGGTACCCCAACCACTTCAAACCCCTCAGATTGTTTTTCAGAATCCATATTCTCTCATGATTCACCTCCCCTTCTAATTTACCCCAACTCCCTTCTCCTCTTTAACACCCCTTGTCCTCCGTGATATTTGTTATGCTCCACAAATAAGTAAAACCATATGATAATTGACTCTCTCTGCTTGACTTATTTCACTCACCAGAATCTCTTCCAGTCCTGTCCATGTTGCTACAAAAGTTGGGTATTCGTCCTTTCTGATGGAGGCACAATACTCCATAGTGTATATGGACCACATCTTCCTTATCCATTCGTCCATTGAAGGGCATCTTGGTTCTTTCCATAGTTTGGCGACTGTGGCCATTGCTGCTATAAACACTGGGGTACAGATGGCTCTTCTTTTCACGACATCTGTAAATTTGGGGTAAATACCCAGGAGTGCAATTGCAGGGTCATAGGGAATTTCTATTTTTAATTTCTTGAGGAATCTCCACACTGTTCTCCAAAGAGGCTGCACCAACTTGCATTCCCACCAACAGTGTAAGAGGGTTCCCCTTTCTCCACATTCTCTCCAACACATGTTGTTTCCTGTTTTGTTAATTTTGGCCATTCTAACTGGTATAAGGTGATATCTCAATGTGCTTTTAATTTGAATCTCCCTGAGGGATAGTGATGATGAACATTTTTTCATGTGTCTGATAGCCATTTGTATGTCTTGATTGGAGAAGTGTCTGTTCATATCTTCTGCCCATTTTTTGATATGATTATCTGTTTTGTGTGTGTTGAGTTTGAGGAAACAGTCAAGAAAACAAAGAGGCAACCCACGGAATGGGAGAAGATATTTGCAAATGACAGTACAGACAAAAGGTTGATATCAAAATATCATTTCTAGGCGAGTTCAACTCTCAGCACAGCTGACATTCTTACCCTCCTTCTTCTCCTGCCTATATTCTCAGCCAACTCATACCCTTGAACCAGACAGGTAACTCCGGGCCAAGACCACTTCACATCTGACTTCTCGTGATGTATCCCAGTTTAAGTTGCCCAATGCCCTTTCACTTACAACACCCCCAGAGAAACTCCTTTCCCTTGGGCTGAGATTCCAACCATTTAAACCAATTAATCCCGTGCATATGCGATGCATATTATAAGTCTTATTCCACCTACAAATTCTTATTTAATACCGTAACTCTAGCCTTACAGTCCATGAGCCCATATTTGAGGGAAAGTTATAACCAAATGTCCCTAAACAGCTTGTAATCTTTAAAAAACATAAAAAATGAAAAATAGCAGCGCCAAACGTTTAAAAATAGGAAATTGGTGCCATCTGGTGGTTACAAAGAAGTAAAAATAAAAAGTGGGTAGGAGAAGAATAAATGAAACAAGATGGGATTGGGAGGGAGACAAACCATAAGTGACTCTTAATCTCACAAAACAAACTGAGGGTTGCTGGGGGGAGGGGTTTGGGAGAAGGGGGTGGGATTATGGACATTGGGGAGGGTATGTGCTTTGGTGAGTGCTGTGAAGTGTGTAAACCTGGTGATTCACAGACCTGTACCCCTGGGGATAAAAATATATGTTTATAAAAAATAAAAAGTTAAAAAAAAATTTTATCTTACTTTTTCAATATATTAAAGAATCATTGCCAAAATCAGGCCCACCTTAAACAATTGTTTCTCTCGGTGTTCTGAAATTCCCAGATAAAACCTTTTATTCCTACTTTAGAATATTGTTCATGTGGAGAGTTTTCCTTGTCAATCAGACTTATTGCTATCTCAGCCAGAAAAATCTAATTTCCTGAAAAAATAGTTTCCATGATTATACTTTGATTTTTGAATCAGAAACAGATCTTAATTATGAATGCTAAGGTAATGCATTCATGGAAAAGAGCTCTAAGACATGTTTTAGGCATTAACACGATAATCAGCAAATGTCTTTGAGAGATGATTCCAAGCGCTGGAAACAACATATGACTGGATTTTTTAAGAGTCCATGAAAGTATAGGTTGACTTCCAGAAAATGTAACGCTATGAAAAGTGTTAAAATCCTTCTTCCCAGAATTGTCTGGAGTGACCAAAGACATAAGATGAGCATGAGTTAAATGTCCTCCCAAATGCTGCACATCTTATAGACTAAAGGGAAATGCCATGAACTAACAAGCATCCTTACTTTGAATACAAAATGGTGCCAACCAGAAGCAGACCTTCTTCTGCATTATAAAGGCATTCCTATACTTCACATCAGTCCATGAAGACTAAAAGGATATCCCCATAAGTAATAATATTTGGGTGTTCTGCATTTATACTAACATATAGGACCTCCTAGTATAAGTTGATACAGTAATTTAAATAATTTATGTTTAAATTAACAATATACCTCAATAAGAAACATGTTTGTGGGCACCTAGGTGGCTCAGTCATTAAGCATCTGCCTTTGGCTCAGGTCATGAATTCAGGGTCCTGGGATGGAGCCCCTCTTTAGGCTCCCTGCTCTTTGGGAAGCCTGCTTCTCCCTCTCCCACTTTGCCTGCTTGTGTTCCTGCTCTTGCTGTCTCTCTCAGTCAAATGAATGAATGAATGAATGAATGAATGAATAAAATCTTTAAAAAAAGAAGAAACACATTTGTACTTTATAGTACTAGAAAGTAAATATACAAGAGAGCCTGCGTGGCTCAGTTAGTTAAGCATCTGCCTTTAGCTCAGGTCATGATCTCAGGGTCCTAGGATCTAGCCCTATGTCAGGCTCCCTGCTCAACCAGGAGCCTGCTTCTCTCTCTCCCTTGTCCCAACGCCCTAAAACTCATGTGCTCTCTTTCTCTTTCTCAAATAAATAAATAGAATCTTTTTTTTAAGTAAACATAAGAATTTGCACTATTTGCCTGATGGGAGTTATTGATAGAAACAATGAGAATAGAAATAGTAGCAGACTTAGAGGATGATTGTGGAGCTTAACAGAGCAAGAAGAAAAGAAAAAAAGTAAAGAATGGAAGAGCCAGGGAGGGAAGAGAGAAGGAGAGTAAAAAGGTATTACATAAGCATAGGGTAAAATGTTGTGTGATGACCACATGTTGTTGAGCAAATTAAAGAGTAGTAATAATAAAAGCATTTGTTGAACACTCATCATATGCCAGGTAAAATGTGAAATTCTGACTGTGTAATATTTAATCATCTTTGAAAAAGAAAAAAAAAAGTAGGTAAGCTTCTAACACTACTAGAATTAGATAGCTAGATGGGATATTTTGCAGAATTTTTCTCTAACTTCAAAATTCCAGAGATGGCTTTTAATGTATAGGACATTCTGCTTCAGAACCTCACATGGTGTCCATACATTAACTAAACAAATATTCCAGACTTTTTTTTTTAAAGGAGATAGTGAAACATTTTTAAGTATCTTAAAGTCAGGATAAAATGGCCATATATGCACAAATTTTTGAAATCTCTTTCTTTAAAGATTTATTTATTTAATAATAAATAAAGAGAGAGAGAGAAAGAGCAAGCATGCATGCAAGGGGGTGGGGGCAGAAGGAGAGGGAAGGAGAGAGAGAATCTCAAGCAGACTTCCCACTGAGCATGGAGCCTGACATGGGGACCAGTTCCACAACCCATGAGATCACGACCCATGCAATGACCACCTGAGCCAAAATCAAGAGTCAGATGCTTAACCAGCTGAGCCACCCAGGTGGCCTTCTTGAAATCCCTTTCGAAATCACTCTTGAAAGTGAATGACATGAACTTAAAAAATAAAAACAGTAAAGAACAGATCTTTCATGATGAAACAAACAAACCAACAAAAGGTCCAATCTTATAACACAACCTTGCACCAAATTAAGATATAATGCCAGGAATTGAAAAGGGACTTCCTTTCCAGAGAAAAATATGCAAAGTACTAGCAAGTGGGAAAATTCTGGAAAACCCTCAGTGCTGACAGGTCAGGAGCAGAAAGAGCATAGCTGGTTGCTAGCCTCTTTCCCAAGCTGGCAAAAAAGGGCTCAAGGCCCACACTTGGAAGAATGGTCAAATTTATCTTCCACTTTGGCCCAAGGAGAAAAAGCTAAGGGGCCAAAGTGCAATCACCATTTTTACATTCCTGGCAGTGAAAGTAGCAGTGATTCAGGTAAGAAAGGAAAATCCAGAACTATTTTTTTTTCACATTTGAATGTCTCTGTCATCTAACTGCTTAAAAAATCTACAACAAAAGAAATTTTCCATCTCCCAGATGGACGAGTAAGTGATAATACAATCATCATTCCTTGTATTTTCCTTTACCTTTGCATAGAAGAGTTATCTTGTGGGGTGTTTTTAAAAAATTTTATTCTAAATGTGAGTTTCTGACTGTTTTTTTAGATATCTTCTAAAAATCAGTCCATGAGGCATTATTAGCATAGAATTAATATGCATTTACCAAAGTGAAGAAAATATTTGCTATAAGAAAATAATGGCCCTTCCATACTCATTTGTGGATCTCTCTAGGACTTTCTAGAACCTTTTTTACTGCTAATAGAATTAGATTTTGCTCTAAGCTCTGAAATGGGACAGAATGGTATACTAATTGAATGATCTCAGTGGCCATTCTGAATTTAAAGATGAACGTTCACTTCTGTTCTAGTTCCTATTCCAAATTTTGTCCAGCTATATTGCCCAACTTAGCCTCTCAGAGTTTCTGCAATGAGGCTAAATAACAACACTAAACCATTAAAATGAAATTAAATCTTCCAAATTAAATTAAAATATTCCAAAAATCATATATCAACATACTGTGATAGTCCTAAAATCAATTAAAAAACCCTCCCATTGTTAATTTCCTAGTGGCATAATTAAAATATATAAATCTTAAGAAATTAAAATCCAAAATCTTTTAGCTGAAGTCCCAAAGGGCTAAAGCGTGAAAAAATTCTGCTCTCCCTGTGCATTATGAATCCAAGAAATTAAAGTCCCCAATTCCAGTTTAAAGTCTAAATAATCATTTTCCTCAACTGCTCATTCTGCTCAATTTCAGTTAAATGAATATTCCATGTCTTCATTCTTTTTTTTTTAAGATTTTTTTTTTTTGACACAGAGAGAGATCACAAGTAGGCAGAGAGGCAGGCAGAGAGATAGAGGGAAGCAGGCTCCCTGCTGAGCAGGGAGTCTGATATGGGACTCAATCCCAGAACCCTGAGATCATGACCTGAGCTGAAGGCAGAGGCTTTAACCCACTGAGCCACCCAGGCATCCCATGTCTTCATTCTTTATGCAGCTGCAGCCTGGACTGACTTTCTCTAGTCTGGCTGCAGTTCAGGACCTCAGATTTTGTGTCTGTTTGCTTGCCACACAGCTCAGCAGCCTCACTATGAAGGATATACAGCATATAAAATTGCATAGCAATTGTTTTTCACACCTACACATTAACAAAAATAAAACAATCCCCAAATCTTAGGATAGTTAACCCAAACATAATTATATTCCAAATCTCAGCACTTAATGTCATCAAAAGTCATAGTAGAAACTCAAAAGTATCTGAAAAATATTTTTTCAACTTTACTAGTCAACATATGTTGCTTGTCTGGGGCCCATGATCATGACCCCAAAAACCAGTTAGGATTGCCCAAGAATGTCCATAGCAGCGCACCTGGGTAGCTTTTTGTTGGGTGACTGCATTCGGCTCAAATCATGATCCTGGAACATTAGGATTGAGTCCTGAATCAGGATCACTTCTTGGTGAGGAGTCTGCTTCTCCCGCTGACCTCTCCTTTCAGACTTTCTCTCTCTCTCTAATTCTTTCTTTCTCTCTCTCAAATAAATAAATGAAATCTTTGAAAAAAATGTTCATAACATTATGCATAACAGCCAAAAAAATAAATAAAACAATCCCTCTCCTCTCTGCTTGTGCTCTCACTCTCTCTCTCTCTTTTTCAAATAAATAAATAAAATCTTAAAAAGAAATCTTTCAGTGATGTCGTCATACTTAAAACAGACATTTTTAAAGATAGTCTACAAAGCACCCTGTATGATCTAGTTTACAATTTCATCTTCTACTATATATCCATATATTTGATATTTTTTTATTTCTTTGTTACCTCAGATCTTTGCACTTTCCCCTTTTACTTTTGTGATAAACTGAAGACTTTTTAAATAAGTCTTAAGATTCTTTTGATCACTTGGCGGCAAGCCTGCTTCTCTCCCTCTGCCTTCTCCCCCTAGTTGTACTCATTCTCTCTGTCAAATAAATAAAATCTTAAAAAAAAAAAAAAAAAGTGACGAAAGTGTCAAAAAAAAAAAAAAAAAGATTCTTTTGATCAAACCAATATTTTAGATAATTTATTGGAGTTGTTTCAAACCTCCATAAAAGTATGGCCAATTAAGGATGCATCCAAATTCTTTGGCCCAGATAATAAGCCATGTCTTCCATTGGGAGCTGTAGGGACTTCCTGGAACCTGTAGCCTATAGAAATGTTTCATTTAGACTCCTAAGATTCTGGGATTACTGCTTCAACCCATGATCTAATGACAACTAATGACAACATGAACATTGGTTCCCCCCAAATCTGAAATTGTTAACCCTAGCTCCCCTGATAAGTTTTTGGGACTCTTTGCAAGCCTCCAGGCTTGCTGCAATGGACAGATTTAAATTATTAGTGTTTATGCAGTTTACACTATCTAAATAGTGCAAATATGGAAGGATCTCTACATACTGCTGCTTAATGAGGCCCATTATTCCCCCTGCAGATTCAGTGTGGCCACTGCTGCCTTTCACTGACCAACCTTCAGAGCAGGAGTCCCCTGTTGCTTATTTCTTCCAATGGTGTTTGCCAAGGTCTCCACTTTAGTGGGATCTCCAGCAGACATTCCCATGGTTAGTCTTGTACTGTACTCTCAATTGGTCAACATGAGTCAAATAGATGCTCTGTAGGGACCTCCCCCACTCTTCTGAGATGGTCTAGTGATGAAAGTAGCTGACTTTGATGGACAGTGATGGCACTGATGACTCCCCAGACTGTGGGATGGCCTTCTAGAGCTTGATAAAGAAAATAATAAAAATGTTATAGCTTTTAAATCCAAAATTAATTCTAAGGGTAACAGTGATGAGTAAATAAGATAAATTTTTAATGATTGTCAATATAAGGAATTGTGCTGACCTGGGATCAATAAAACATGGTTCTTGACTTCTCCCTCCTTTACTATCTTGCACAATTATTCACAAATTTTGGAGTACATTTAAAAATCTGGGAAAGGTGGGAGTGACATTACCAAAATAATGATGTAGGAGACCTCCATCCCTTCACAAAGATCAATAATCAGAAAGCTATCCGTGAACAAAAATGGCTCTGGAAGAGCTTAGGAGTCCTCTTAAGAAATCTTAGCAACACAGTGAAACAAAAAAATTGAGAATAATTGCAGAAGAAGAGAAAAATGTTTCATTTTGCCTGCATATCTCACCCTTCAAGCTGGCACTGCTCAGTGCCAAGAGTCCCCAGCCAGAAAGAGTTCCACTTACCAGAAGAGGAAAAGCAGAGTGAGGGACCAGCTTCTCCAGGCGTTCAGGATACTGCACAAAGGTCCCACTTCAGTTTTACCCCACCCAGAGACCAAAAAATGTGAGATATGCATAGATGGCTAGGAACAACAAGAAACACAATAGCTACTAATAGCAGCCACATAGCAGGACCCACTGCAGTGAAGCCCAGCAGGTTTTGTCAGTGAAGAAATCAACCACCAACTTAGCCTCCATGGAAGTAAGTTTCACTAAATTTCACTAAGATGAAAACCTGCAGTTTTCACCAGCTTTCAGGTATTGGCATTTGCTGACACCTGTTGTCGGGGTCTCTTCCCTCTAATTCCCCTCTCTGGCTGCAAAAAGAGCCTGGAAACTGCACCAGCAGCTAGCCCAGTCCTCTGTTGTTGCACAAGCGTAAGATGCCAGTCTAGACCCCCGACACTTACCCCACCACCATGTGTGCACTTAGGGCTAGCCCAACTACCTGTGAACTTGCACACTGCAGGCCTGGCAAGCCTGACAATTGTCACTGGCCTCTGCTGAAGTGTGCAGGCCTTGGAGTGAGATTGTGGAGGCGTAGAAGAGCACACCAACAGCCAGGGATTCTGTAATTGCTTGTGGGCCTGGATTAGGCCCTGTATTCTGTCACTAGCACCACTGACTGTGTACCCACACATCCCAGGTTTGAATCCTGTCAATGGTCTACTCTACTATACACACATGGCAATACCCAACAGCTACAGTAGTGCATGCCAGTGAGCCTGTAGCTGGGCCTGCCCTTTGCTGCCTTCCATAACCCCACCACTGCATGATGTGGCCAACTGACATGACATGACACAGGCACTTGCAGCTAGACTCTGAAGCCAAGTATGCCACCGTGAGCTCTGACCATCATCACTACATGCCTTGTCCCTAGCCATTGTACCTGGAAGTGTCACTGAGGACCCCAACTACCCTTGAAGTCACTGTGGATCCCTTGAATGCTTACCAAGGACAACAGTGTTGTCAATGCTGTAAACCCTAGTGGCCCTAGCCAAAGAGAACCATGCCACCCACACCCCACACTTGGTGCCCTGCATCAGCATGCCCCCACTCTGAGATCAAAGTCTTATATTACCCAAGTCAGGCCATAAAGTTCAGGTGACTACTTCAAATGCATAGATCTACAAAAGGCTATTGGAATCACAAAGAATTAGGAAAACATGACTCCACCAAAGGAATAGAGTAAACCTCTAGTAACTGGCCCCAAAGAAATGGAGATCCAAGAATTGCTCAACAAATAATTCAAAACAGTTATTCTAAAGATGCTCAGGAAACTATTAAAAAAAACCATATAAACAACTTAACAAAATCAGGAAGCCAATACAGAAGAAAAATGAAAAGTTCAACCAAGAGAAAACATTCTTTAAAAATACCAGACGGAAATTTTGGACCTGAAGAATACAGTAACTGAATAGTTCAATAGAGAGCTTAAATATCAGACTTGACAAAGCAGAATAAAGAATCAGTGATGTAAAAGAGAGATTAACTGAAATTATCCAAATAGGGGAACTAGAAGGAAAAAGAATGAAAAAGAATAAAGAAAACTTATGAAAATTATGAGGCACCATCAAAACTAAACAAAAGAAAACAAAAAACAATGTAAGGATTGCTGGAGTCCCAGAAAGAGGAGAGAAAAATGTGGTGAAGAGCCAGCCTAGTTAAAGAAATAATGGCTGAGAACTTCCCAAACCTGGGGGAGATATTTGGAAGTTAATGTTAACTAAGTTAATGAAGGTAATAAGTCACCACAAAATTTTAACCCCAAATGATCTTCTAGAAGATGTATTGTAATGTAACTCACTAAATCAAAGACAAAGAAAGAATTTCAAAAGCAACAAGAGAAAAAAACTCTCTCATACAAGGTAAGCTCCATAAGGCTACAGCAGATTTCTGAGCAGGGACCTTGCAGGCCAGGAAAGAATAGAATGATATTTTCAAAATCCTGTGAGAAAGAAACTGCCAACCAAGAATACTTAACCTGGCAAAGCTGCCTTCATAAAGGAAGGCAAAATGAAGACTTCCCCCCCAAAAAAAGGAAGATGATGGAGCTCACTACCACTAGAACTGCCTTAAAAGAAATGCTGAAAGGAGTACTTGAAACTGAAATGAAAGGATGATAATTAGAAACATGAAAACACATGAAAATACACAACACTGGTATGCTAACCATTTAACTCTAGTTTCACAGTTAAAGGACAAAACTTTTTAAAAATAACTATGGCTACGTATCACCTGGAGCACTGGGCATGGTGCATAGACAATGAATTTTGGAACACTGAAAAAAAGTAAAATAAAATAAAAACTACAGCTACATTTATTAATAGGTATGCAATATAAAAAGAAGTAAACTGTGACATCAAAAATATAAAAGGGTAGTATATAATATAAAATATATATATATACTATATAACATATAGTATATAATACAAAATATATATATATATATTTATATTTATAATATAAAAATATAAAAGGGAGTAAAAGGGTAGAGTTTTCATGTGATTGAAGTTTCATTATTATCAGTATGAAATAGACCGCTATACATATAAGATGTTTCATGTAAGCCTCATGGTAACCAAAAAGCAGAAACCTACAATAGATTCACAAATGATACGTGGAAGAGAATCAAAGCATACCACTACAGAAAATCATCAATTCAGAACGGAAGGCAGTCAAAGAGGAAGAAAGGTATAAGGGAACTATAAAACAGCTAGGAAACAATGAGATGGCATAAGTAAATCTTTATCTATCCATAATTACTGTAAATGAAAATGCACTAATTTCTCCCAGGAAAAAAACACAGAGTGGCTGAACAGATAAAATATATAAGACCCACATATATGCTTTCTACAAAAGACTCACCTCAGCTTTAATACATATAGGCTAAAAGTGAATGGATGGAAAAAGATATTCCATGCAAGTGGAAACCGAAAAAGAGCAATTGATGTAGCTTTATTTACATTAGACAAAAGAGACTTTAAGCCAAAAGTAGTAACAAAAGACAAAGAAGGCCATTATAGAATGATGCAAGAGTCAACTGATCAAGAAGATACAACAATCATAAATACATATATGCATCCAACACGAGAGCACCGAAATATATTAAGCAAATGCTACTAGATCTGAAGACAGGGGTGCCTGGCTGGCACAGTTGGTAGAGCATGCAGATTTGGGTTTTGGCTTAGGTCATGATCAGGGCCATGAGATGGAGCCCTGCATCATGTTCTGCACTCAATGCAGAGTCTGCTTAAGACTCCTTGTCCCAGGTGGAAAACAATTTACCATACTAATGGACATCAAAAAAAAGCTGGGGTGACAATCCTTATATCAGATCAATTAGATTTTAGGCCAAAGACTATAATAAGAGATGAGGAAGGACGCTATATCATGCTCAAAGGGTCTGTCCAACAAGAAGACCTAACAATTTTAAATATCTATGCCCCTAACATGGGAGCAGCCAACTATTAAAACAATTAATAATAAATTCAAAGAAACAAATAGACAATAATACAATAATAATAGGAGACAATAATACAATATTTAACACCCCCTCACTGAAATGGACAGATCATCCAAGCAAAAAATCAACAAGGAAATAAAGGCCTTAAATGACACACTGGACCAGATGGACATCACACATATATTCAGAACATTGCATCCCAAAGCAACAGAATACACATTCTTCTCTAGTGCACATGGAACATTCTCCAGAATGGATTACATCCTGGGTCATAAATCAGGTCTCAACCCATATCAAAAGATTGGGACCATTCCCTGCACATTTTCATACCAAAATGCTCTTAAGCTAAAACTCAATCACAAGAGGAAATTTGGAAAGAATCTAAATACATGGAGACTAAACAGTACCATTCTAAAGAATGAATGGGTCAATAAGTAAATTAAAGAAGAACTGAAAAATTCAAAACAAATGATAATGAAAACACAATGGTTCAAAATCTATGGGACATGGCAAAGGCAGTCCTAGAGGAAAATATATAGCGATACAAGCCTTTCTCAAGAAATAAGAAAGGTCTTAAATACACAACCTAACCGTACACCTAAAGGAGCTGGAGAGAAAACAACAAAGAAAACCTAGTCCCAGCAGGAGAAGAGAAACATTAAAAATCAGAGCAGAAATGAAATAGAAACTAAAAAATAATAGAACAAATCAACGAAACTAGGAGCTGGTTCTTTGAAAGAATAAATAAAATTGATAAACTCCTGCCCAGACTTATCAAAAAGAAAAGAGAAAGGACCCAAATAAATAAAATCATGAAAGAAAGATGAGAGATCACAACCAATACCAAAGAAATTCAAACAATTATAAGTACATATTATGAGCAACTCTACACCCACAAATTTGATAATCTGGAAGAAATGGATGCATTCCTAGAGACATACAAACTATCACAACTGAACCAGGAAGTAATAGAAAACTGAACAGACCCATAATCAGCCAGGAGATTGAAACAGTCACCAAAAATCTCCAAACAAACAAAATCCCAGGGCCAGACGGCTTCCCAGGGGAATTCTACCAAGCATTTAAAGAAGAATTAATTCCTATTCTCCTGAAACTAATCAAAAAAAAATAGAAATGGAAGGAAAACTTCCAAACTCATTTTATGAGGCCAGCATCACCTTGATTGCAAAACCAGACAAGGATCCCATCAAAAAAGAGAATTACAGACCAATATCCTTGATGAATACAGATGCGAAAATTCTCACCAAAATACTAGCCAATAGGATCCAGCAGTTCATTAAAAGGATTATTCACCACAACCAAATGGGATTTATTCCAGGGCTGCAAGTTTGGTTCAACATCTGCAAATAAATCAATGTGATACAATACATTAATAAAAGAAAGGACAAGAAACATATGATACTCTAAATAGATGTGGAAAAGGCATTTGTCAAAGTACAGTATCCCTTCCTGATCAAAAATCTTCAAAGTGTAGGAATAGGGGGTACATACCTAAATATCATCAAAGCCATCTATGAAAAACCCACAACAAATATCATTCTCAGTGGAGAAAAACTGAGAACTTTTCTGCTAAGGTCGGGAATATGGCAGGGATGTCCATTATCACCACTGCTATTCAACATAGTACTAGAAGTTCTAGTCTTAGCAATCAGACAACAATAAGAAATTAAAGGCATCCAAGTTGGCAAAGAAGTCAAACTATCACTCTGTGCAGATGATATGATACTATATGTGAAAAACCCAAAAGACTCCACTCCAAATCTGCTAGAACTTGTACAGGAGTTCAGTAAAGTGTCAGGATATAAATTCAATGCATAGAAATCAGTTGCATTTCTTTACACCAACAACAAGACAGAAGAAAGAGAAATTAAGGAGTCAATCCCACTTACAATTGCACCAAAAACCATAAGATACCTAGGAATAAACCTAACCAAAGAGATGAAGAATATAAATTCAGAAAACTATAAAGTAGGCATGAAAGAAATTGAGGAAGACACAAAGAAATGGAAAAATGTTTCATGCTCATGGATTGGAAGAACAAATATTGTGAAAATGTTTATGCTACCTCAAGCAAACTACACATTTAATGCAATCCCTATCAAAATCCCATTCATTATTTTTCAAAGAAATGGAACAAATAATCCTAATTTTTTTATGGAACCAGAAAAGACCACAAATAGCCAAAAGAATATTGAAAAAGAAAGCCAAAGTTGGTGGCATCACAATTCCAGATTTCAAGCTCTATTACCAAGCTGTCATCATCAAGACAGTGTAGTACTGACACAAAAACAGACACATAGATCAATGGAGAACATAGGCAGTAACCTCTTCCATATCAGCCACAGCAACTTCTTTCAAGATGTCTCCAAAGGCAAAGGAAACAAAAGCGAAAATGAACTTTTGGAACTTCTTCCTTATGATTTTAATAACATTTTCTTTTGTATAACTTACTTTATTGTAAAAATATAGTATGGAATACATATAACACAAAACACAGGTTAAGTAACTGTTTTTGTACATGTAAGTTTCCTGGTCAACAGCAGATTATTAGTACTCAAGTGCTTGGGGAGTCAAAAGTTATTCACATATTTCTGACTGCAAAGGGTCGGTGACCTTAACCCCTGCATTATTCAAGGGTCAACTGTATTAGAATTAATTATCTGATTGTCAAGGTGGTACAGTAGTTATGCAGAATGTACTGACTTGTAGGATATAAATGCTATGGTAATCAGACATAATTTAACAATTGTCTTGCAAATGGTTCTGGGGTAAAAGTTCCTTTTTTTTCTTCTAATCTTAAGACTGTTCTATAAAAGTAAAAAATAAACAGAAAAGGTGAAAAGCCTGAGGCAAATCTTATTTAACGTGAGGGAAGAGCTATGAATCAGTATTTATTTATTTATCTATTTTTTAAATTTTTTAAAAGATTTTATTTATTTATTTGACAGAGAGAGAGAGATCACCAGTAGGCAGAGAGATAGATGGAGAGAGAGATGGAAGCAGGCTCCCCGCTGAGCAGAGCACCTGATGTGGTGTTCGATCTCAGGATCATGGTCCCATGATCTTAGCTGAAGGCAGAAGCCCAACCCACTGAGCCACCCAAGCAACCCAGAATCAGTATTTAAAATTAAATTTATACATAGGTATTATGGCACTATAAAAATTAGAATACGTGTAAACATTGACATTAAACTTAGCAGCAATATATCAAAGTAATGTCTGTCTAAATCTCTACGTTCATATGGAGTAATAACAATTGGAAAATACCAAGAAGTTATCAATTAACATGACTGAAGTATTCATGAAAACTTGGTTGGTTGGGTGCTGTTTAGAAAGCTTGTATTTATCAAAACCACAATGAGATATCACCTCACACCAGTCAGAAAGGCTAAAATCAACAAGTCAGGAAATGACAGATGCTGGCGAGGATGTGGAGAAAGGGGAACCCTCCTACACTGTTGGTGGGAATGCAAGCTGGTGCAGCCACTCTGGAAAACAGCATGGAGGTTCCTCAGAATGTTGAAAATAGAACTGCCCTATGACCCAGCAATTGCACTATTGGGTATTTACCCTAAAGATACAAATGTAGTGATCCAAAGAGGCACATGCACCCGAATGTTTATAGCAGCAATGTCCACAATAGCCAAATTATGGAAAGAACCTAGATGTCCATCAACAGATGAATGGATCAAGAAGATGTGGTATATATACACAATGGAATACTATGCAGCCATCAAAAGAAATGAAATCTTGCCATTTGCGACAACATGGATGGAACTAGAGCGTATCATGCTTAGCGAAATAAGTCAAGCAGAGAAAGACAACTATCATATGATCTCCCTGATATGAGGAAGTGGTGATGCAACATGGAGGCTTAAGTGGGTACGAGAAGAATAAATGAAAGAAGATGGGATTGGGAGGGAGACAAACCATAAGTGACTCTTAATCTCACAAAACAAACTGAGGGTTGCTGGGGGGAGGGGGTTTGGGAGAAGGGGGTGGGATTATGGACATTGGGGAGGGTATGTGCTTTGGTGAGTGCTGTGAAGTGTGTAAACCTGGTGATTCACAGACCTGTACCCCTGGGGATAAAAATATATGTTTATAAAAAATAAAAAATTAAAAAAAATGCAGAAATGTAAGCAACCAATTGAAAAGTGTCTCCCCCCCCCCAAAAAAAAAAAAGAAAAGAAAAAAGAAAGCTTGTATTTGGGCAGCCTGGAGCATGTAAAACCCATAATGCTGATTTCCACATAAAAAGTCTGCTTAAAAGTTAATTAGCTGCCGAGAAACATAGCTTAAAATATTATATAAACTTTCATTACACACATGGTCCAGAAATATTTTCCTTTATTAAAGATTTTTGCATATCATACATTTAATAGGAAACAATTAAAATGTTGTGTAAACATCCAGTAAATAAATTTTTACTATTTATCTTTCAGATGCTATACTTTTGCTTCAGAAACTCTGAGTACTCTCTGTATGCTTTCGTTAAGTCGTCACAATCTGTATGTCTTTCAAAAGTAGATTCTAAAGAGGTGGCCTCACCAGGTAAGCCTAATCCAAATTCAGTAGCAGCTGAAAAGAAAAAGAATTACAGTCTTTATCTATAATAATTCATTTTTAATTAAAAGTCACTAAAAAAACAAAGTTGAAGCCTAATGAGTGTTATGAAGAATGAAATATGTCTAATACAACTACAATATAAAATACAAGATCACTTTTATTTTTATTTTCTCCTGCGTACTTTTTTTCATAATTTTTTCAGCATAACAGTATTTATTTTTTTAAAAAGATTTTATTTATTTATTTGACAGAGAGAAATCACAAGTAGGCAGAGAAGCAGGCAGAGAGAGAGAGAGGAGGAAGCAGGCTCCTTGCTGAGCAGAGAGCCCGATGCGGGACTCAATCCCAGGACCCTGAGATCATGACCTGAGCCGAAGTTCCCAGCTTAACCTACTGAGCCACCCAAGGCACCCAAGTATTCATTGTTTTTGCACCACATCCAGTGCTCCATGCAATCTGTGCCCTCTCCAATACCCACCACCTGGTTCCCCCAACCTCCCAACCCCAACCCTTCAAAACCCTCGGATAGTTTTTCAAAGTCCATAGTCTATCATGGTTCACCTCCCCTCCCAATTTCCCTCAACTCTCTTCTCCTCTCCATCTCCCCTTGTCCTCCATGCTATTTGTTATGCTCCACAAATAAGTGAAACCATATGATAATTGACTCTCTCTGCTTGACTTATTTCACTCAGCATAATCTCTTCCAGTCCCGTCCATGTTGCTACAAAAGTTGGGTATTCATCTTTTCTGATGGAGGCATAATACTGCATAGTGTATATGGACCACATCTTCTTTATCCATTCTTCCGTTGAAAGGCATCTTGGTTCTTTCCACAGTTTGGCGACCGTGGCCATTGCTGCTAGAAACATTGGTGCACAGATGGCCCTTCTTTTCACGACATCTGTATCTTTGGGGTAAATACCCAGCAGTGCAATTGCAGGGTCATTTTTTAATTGCAGGGTTATTTTTAATTTGAGGAATCTCCACACTGTTCTCCAAAATGACTGCACCAACTTGCATTCCCACCAGCAGTGTAGGAGGGTTCCCCTTTCTCCACATCCCCTCCAACACATGTTGTTTCCTCTCTAGTTAATTTTGGCCATTCTAACTGGTGTAAGGTGGTATCTCAATGTGGTTTTAATTTGAATCTCCCTGATGGCTAGTGATGATGAACATTTTTTCATGTGTCTGATAGTGATTTGTATGTCTTCATTGCAGAAGTGTCTGTTTATATCTTCTGCCCATTTTTTCATATGATTGTTTGTTTTGTGTGTGTTGAGTTTGAGTTCTTTATAGATCCTGGATATCAACTTTTTGTCTGTACTGTCATTTGCAAATATGTTCTTCCATTCCGAGAACCCTCTTTGTTTTGTTGAGTGTTTCCTTTGCTGTGCAGAATCTTTTGATCTTGACGAAGTCCCAAAACTTCATCTTCACTTTTGTTTCCTTTGCCCTTGGAGACTTATCTTGAAAGAAGTTTCTGTGGCTGATATCGAAGAGGTTTCTGCGTATGTTCTCCTCTAGGAATTCTGATGTATTCCTGTCTCACGTTGGGGTCTTTTATCCTTTTTAAGTTTATTTTTGTGTACGGTGTAAGAGAATGGTCGAGTTTCATTCTTCTACATATTGCTTCCCAGGTTCCCCAGCACCATTTATTGAAGAGACTGTCTTCTTCCCACTGGATACTTTTTCATTCTTTGTCGAAGATCATTTGACCAAAGAATTGAGGGTCCATATCTGGGCTCTCTACTCTGTTCCACTGGTCTATGTGTCTGTTTTTATGCCAGAACCATGCTGTCTTGGTGATCACAGCTTTGTAGTAAAGCTTGAAATCAGGTAATGTGATGCCCCCAGTTTTATTTTTGTTTTTCAACATTTCCTTAGCGATTCAGGGTCTTTTCTGATTCCATACAAATTTTCGGATTATTTGCTCCAGCTCTTTGAAAAATACTGGTGGAATTTTGATCGGAATGGCATTACAAGTATAGATTGGTCTAGGCAGTATAGACATTTTAACAATGTTTATTCTTCTGATCCAAGAGCATGGAATGGTCTTCCATCTTTTTATGTCTTCTTCGAGTTTTTTCATGAGTCTTCTGTAGTTCCTCGAGTACAGATCCTTTACCTCTTTGCTTAGGTTTATTCCCAGGTATCTTATGGTTCTTGGTGCTATAGTAAATGGAATCGATTCTCTAATTTTTCTTCCTGTATTTTCATTGTTAGTGTATAAGAAAGCCACTGATTTCTGTACATTGACTTTGTATCCTGCCACATTGCTGAATTGTTGTATGAGTTCAAGTAGTTTGGGGGTGGTGCCTTTTGGGTTTTCCATATAAAGAGTCTTGTCATTTGCAAAGAGAGAGAGAGTTTGACTTCTTCATTGCCAATTTGGATGCATTTTTTTTTTTCTCTTTCTTGTCCGATTGCTGTTGCTAGGACTTCTAATACTATGTTGAACATGAGTGGTGAGAGTGGGCATCCTTGTTGTGTTCCTGATCTCAAAGGGAAGGCTGCAAGCTTTTTCCCATTGAGGATGATATTTGCTGTGGGTCTTTCATAGGTAGATTTGATGAAGTTCAGGAATGTTCCCTCTATCCCTATACTTTGAAGCATTTTAATCAGGAACGGATGCTGGATTTTGTCAAATGCTTTTTCTGCATCAATTGGGAGGACCTTGTGGTTCTTCTCTTTTCTCTTATTAATTTGTTCTATCACATTGATTGATTTGAGAATGTTGAACCATCCTTGTAGCCGAGGTATGAATCCCACCTGGTCATGGTGGATAATCTTTTTAATGTGCTGTTGGATCCTTGTTGAGAATGTTGTTGAGAAATTCTCCTTTTTGGTAGGGTCTTTGCCTGGTTTGGGGATCAAGGTAATGCTGGCTTCATAGAAAGAGTCTGGAAATTTCCCTTCTGCTTCAATTTTTTCAAACAGCTTCAGAAGAATAGGTGTTATTTCTTCTTTGAAAGTTTGGTAGAATTCCCCAGGGAATCTGTCAGGTCCTGGGCTCTTGTTTTTTGGGAGGTTTTTGATCACTGCTTCAATCTCATTACTAGATATTGGTCTGTTCAGGTTCTCAATTTCTTCCTGGTTCAATTTTGGGAGTTTATATTTTTCTAGGAATGCATCCATTTCATCTAGGTTGCTTAGGTTATTGGCATATAACTGTTGCTAATAACTTCTGAAGATTGTTTCTACTTTCTTGGTATTCATTGTGATCTCTCCCTTTTCATTCATAATTTTATGAATTTGAGCTTTCTCTCTTTTATTTTGGATTAGTGTGGCCAGTGGTTTATTGATCTTATTGACTCTTTCAAAAAAAACAGCTTCTAGTTTCATTGATACTTTCTACTGCATCTCTGGTTTCTACCTCAGTGATTTTAGCTCTAATCTTGATGATTTCCCTTCTTTTGTGTGGAGTTGGTTTAATTTGTTGTTGATTCTCCAGTTCTTTGAGGTGTAGAGACAGCTGCTGTGTTCTGGATTTTTCAATTTTTTTGAGGGAGGCTTGGATGGCTATGTATTTCCCCCTTAGGACCTCCTTTGCTGTATCCCATAGGTTTTGGAGTGAAGTGTCTTCATTCTCATTGGTTTCCATGAATTGTTTCAGTTCTTCTTTGATCTCCTAGTTGATCCAAGCATTCTTAAGCAAGGTGGTCTTTAGCTTCCAGGTGTTTGAGTTCCTTCGGAACTTTTCCTTGTGATTGAGCTCCAGTTTCAAAGCATTGTGATCTGAGAATGTTCAGGGAATCATCTCAGTCTTTTGGTATCGGTTGAATCCTGATTTGTGACCCAGTATGTGGTTTATTCTGGAGAAGGTTCCATGTGCACTTGAGAAGAATGTGTATTCTGTTGTTTTAGGGTGGAATGTTTTGTATATATCTATGAGGTCTATCTGGTCCAATGTGTCATTCAATGCTCTTTTTTCTTTAATGATTTTCCACTTTGATGATCTATTTCTGAGAGAGGCATGTTAAGATCTCCTACGATTAGTGTATTCATATCAATGACTATCTTGATTAACAGTTTTCTTATGTAATTGGCTGCTCTCGTGTTGGGGACATAGATATTTCCAATTGTTAGATCATCTTGGTGGATACTCCATTTAGAATGATGTAGTGTCCCTCTGTATCTCTGACTACAGTCTTTAGTTTAAAATCTAATTTGTCTTATATGAGAATCACTACCCCGGCCTTCTTTTGAGGCCCATTGGCATGTAAGATGCCTCTCCATCCCTTCATTTTCAGTCTGGGTGTATCTTCAGGTTCAAAATGGGTCTCTTGTAGACAACATATGGATGGGTCCTGTTGTTTTATCCAATCTGCAACCCTGTGTCATTTTATGGGTGCATTTAGGCCATTCACATTGAGAGTGATTATTCATAGATACATTTTTATTGACATTGTGTTACCTTTGAAGCCTTTCTTTCTGTAGATTGTCTCTATATTTCTGTTCAATGCTATTCTTAGGTTCATTCTGCTTTTACAGAACCCCCTTAATATTTCCTGCAGTGTTGGCTTGGTGGTTGCATAGTCTTTTAAGACTTGCCGGTCTTGGAAACTATTTATCTCTCCATCCATTTTGAATGTCACTCTTGCTGGATAAAGTATACTTGGCTGCATGTTCTTCTCACTTAGTGCCCTGAATATATCTTTCCAGACCTTTCTGGCTTGCCAGGTCTCTGTGGACAGGTCTGACGTTTTCTGATGGGCTTTCCTTTGTACGTAAGGAGCCTTTTTGACCTAGCGGCTTTCTAGAGATTATATCTACATTTATGATTCCTCTATTTGACTATCAGGTGCCTTGATGTTTTTCTGGAATCTATAGTCGGGTGGAGACCGTTCAGCCTCTAGTACATGAATGCTGGTTCCATTAGCATGATTGGGAAAATTTTGATGAAGAACTTGTTCCACTATATCTTCCAGAATTCTTTCTTTCTCCTCCCCTTCAGGGATTCCAATAATTCTGACATTGAAATGTTTCATGGCATCCTTTATTTCCCTGATTCTGTTTTCATAGCTTCTAAGCTGTTTGTTCCAGGCTTCCTCCTGACTCTTTAAGTTTGTCCTCCAGATCACTAATTCTGTCTTCTGTCTCAGTTACCCTAGCTTTAGAGAGAATTTAGATTAGATTGGAACTCATTGAGAGCATTGTGAAGCTCATTCCTGGTAGCTTTCAGCTCTTCCCTAACATTAAAAACATGATCTCTCTTTGCTTTCAATTCAGCCCTAATCGGTTCCATTTGATCATTCATGGCTTTCTCCAACCTAACTATGCCTGGATAATTGTTAGCCTAAATTCTCTTTCTGACATATTGTCTATGTTGATAGCTGTTAGCTCTGTTGCAAAAGGCTCATCCTCTGTATTTTTCTTCTGTTGGGCATTCCTCCTCCTAGTCATCTTGGTGAGAGATGGCTGAATGGATGTAGCTGGATGTATCGACCGTGGTGCAGTCAAGGTGCACCCGGGAACGCTTCTGAGCAATCAGGATTCCCCACCCAAATGAGAGAAAAAAGAAAAGAAAAGAAAAGAAAGAGAGAGAAAGAGAGACAGGGAAGAAAGGGAAGATAAAAGAGAAGGTTCAGCCCAAATGGGCCCCAAGGTAAGATTGATGAAGTATACAAACAAAAACAGATAAACAAAAAGACTGCCCACTAGCGTCTTCTGCTCCGGTAGAGATCCAGATGTGTATAATTCTGATATAGGCTGATTTTGTGGGTGATTGGAGTTCTTTGGAAGGTAATCAGCTCACTTTAGGATACAGGTTGAAAGGGCGCCTACTCCTACTTCCCAGCCATCCTGCTTACCTCATTCATCTATTCTTATCTCTGTGGTCAAGTATGGCAGGGCCCATTGGATTTTTATGGTCACGACCAGCAGAAAAGTCTCCTGTCTTTAGGAAGAGAGGGGAACCTTCCAGACCAACAAGCCACCTGATTGCTTCTACAAGATCACTTTTAAATATATTTTGCTCATGGTTGCCCACTGAGGTAATAGCTATTGTGGATAAATATCAGAGCTTCTGTTTTTCTCATTACAAGATGATAACAGAGCAGATCATATAGGACAGACTGAAAAATCAAGCAGGCAAGTTTCAGCGTTGAACATAAGAACTCACAGAAGGAAAATCCTAGTTTTCTATCAATATTGTCTGCTTTTTGGTGGAGGGGATATGTAAGCTGATACCTGAAGGACAGGGAAGAAGCATGTAGGTAGAGGGAAGATGCATATACAAAGAATGTACACAGAGAGTGAGAAAGAACACTTGTGGAACTGCAAGTAGTTGATGCTGAAGAGGTGGGAGAGCAAAGCTGCAGAGTAGGGTAAATGTTAGAAATAGAGAAGGCTGAAAAATCTGGCAAGAACCAAACTGATTTGGGTGTTTTTATTCCATGTATGGAGCTTGGAATTTTACCCAATGGCAAATGATAAATCAATGACAAAATCAATGACTGAAGATTTAAATGTCACCTGTCAAGTGACAGCTATTTGAACTATAATTGCTTAACTATTACCTAAGACAAGACTTCTTTTTTTGGGGGGGGGGAGGATGTTTATATCATTAGCAGAAACAAGGATTTGAGAAAGCCCACATATTTAGGTTTACAGTTCCAGAGGGATGGCCAAAGTGAAGGAAGATTACAGCTTGAAATAACAGATAAATAGGCATTTGGAGATTTTTTTTTTAAGTCTGAAACAATGACTAAATGAGGAATAAATATATATCTCATTATGTTTATGTTTTACATTTTATTAGATATATATTAAAAATTTTAACATAGTACCATTATCCAAACAATAGAAAACAATGCCATTTAGTATTCATAGTTTACTTCAGAAATCAATGACCACCTTAATTCAGAAATTTGGCAACATACCTTCCTTTGCTGCTCTAGTTAGAGTTTCGTCAAACTCCTGCAGCGCCTGAAATTAGTCAAATATTATTTATAATGTTCAAGTTAAACAAGAGACTTTACTGTAGGAATTATATATATCTTATGAAATGTGAACTTAAAATAACACTATTATGTCCTCCATGTTGTTATGCTCCACAAATAAGTGAAACCATATGATAATGGACTCTCAAGAGGAAAAGGGAGTTGAGGGAAATTGGAAGGGGAGATGAACCATGAGAGACTATGGACTCTGAAAAACAATGACAGTTTTGAAGGGGCTGGGGGTGGTAGGTTGGGGGAGCCAGGTGGTGGGTATTATGGAGGGCATGGATTGCATGGAGCACTGGGTATGGTGAATAAACAATGAATTCTGTTACACTGAAAAGAAATTAATTAAAAAAAATTTAATATAAAAAAAACCACTACTAGAGACTAAGTTAGGGATTGCTTAAATAGAAAGATAATCACATAAATAAAATAAACCCCTACGTTTTTTAATCTTAGGTAACAGAAGAAATACAGGTAATGCTATTTAGATAAATCTGATAAAAAGTACAATTAATACTGGTCTATTAAATATACAAAATTTCTGGAAGTGGAGGAATATGGCAGAGGCGTAGGGGACCATAGTTTTGTCCAGTCCCTGGAATTCAGCTAGAGTTTTCAAATCATTCTGAACACCTGTGAACTCAACCTGAGATCTAAGAAAAGAACTGTTATAATTCTACAAATAGAAAAGTGACCATGTTCTGCAAGGTAGGAGGTGTGGCATGGAGAAGTGAATCCAAGGTGATACATGGGAAGCTAAACTGTTGGTGGGGTGGGGTGCATAAACCGCTTATCAGAAAGTGATATAGCAGTGGCATGCAAACTGAAACTTTTATAAGTCTAATCTGATGAGAGACATCCCTGTTTGAAAAGCACTCAGGTGGAGAAGTAGGTCGGAATCCTTGGTAGAACTGCCTGATCTCAGGATCCCTGGGGTCACAGAAAGAATGGGGTGCCTGAGTATGGGAGAGTTCCCAGGTGTTTTAGCAGGGAAGCCAGATGCAATCAAAGAGCAGAGGAGGGGGCTTTCAGCTCAGTGTTGCCATTAACCACAAACCACATCCCGTTGGGTAACTGCTCTTAGGGTAAGGGCCCAACACACAGAAAAGCCAGGGCAAGACCTCCCTCCCTTCCCCTCTAGGAGCAGCATGAAGGCTTGCCACAGGAGACTGAAAAGTTTGGAAACTCCAAAGGGGGTAGCATGGCTGAGATAAAAATGTTCAAAGGTTGAGCATGCAGAGAGTGAATACAGAAATCAGGGAGACAAGAGTGATTGACAGATTTTCTGTGAGGGCACCCTGAAGAGTGGAGTGTGCCCACTTTCAGCTCTAGGGCTGGACACTGGGAGGCTCACATTTTCATTCTAATCCTCTCAAGTGGTGTGGAAAACCATCAGAGAACAAAAGCCACAAAGAGGAATCTGGAAGCCCTTACTTAGCCTGCCCCCTGGCAAGGGCAGTGCAATACCACCAGGGTGAAGACCTCCAAGAATCAGCTAAAGTTCAAAGGCTCCTCCCCCAGAAAATCAGCAAGAACTTAGCGCTAGGATCAACTTTAACCAATCATAGAGAACTCCAAAACTCTAGTGCTGGGGGAAAATACTATATAGGACTCATGGCTCCTTAATCTTTCTAGTTTAATTTTCTTTTTTTTTTTCCATTTCAACTAATTTCTCATTTTATCAACTCGGGTTTTTAAATTTTTTTATTTCAATTTTTATAGTTACATTCTATCCTTTCATAGTGTTTAACTTTATTTTTGATTATATATATTTTTTTCTTTCTTTACAATTTTGGGATGTAGTTTCCTCCAGCAAACAGACTAAAATATACACAGAATCTAGTGTATTGTTCTGTTCTCATCACCTGATTATATTCTCTCTCTTTTTTAATTTTTATTTTATTTATTTATTTATTTTGGTTTCTGGTCTCTTCTGATTGGTAAAATTTTATTTCTCTGGGGTTGTTGTTATTTTAGTATTTTGTTCTCTCGTTTTCTGTTCTTCTCTAGACAGAATGACTAAATGGAAAAACTCACCTGAAATAAGAGAACAGGAGGTACTACTGACTGTCAGGGACCTAATCAGTATGGATATAAGTAAGATGACAGAATTAGAACATGGAATAACAACTATGAAAATACTAGCTGGGCTTGAACAAAGCACAAAAGACACTGGAGAATCCCTTTCTGCAGAAATAAAAGAACATAAATATTACCAAGCTGAAATCAAAAGGTTATTGAGGAGATGCAATAAAAAAATGGAGGCTCTGCCTCCAGAAACAGTATGGAGTTTCCTCAAGAAGTTAAAAATATGACCCAGTAATTGTACTGCAAGGTATTTACCCCAAAGATGCAAACATACTGATCTGAAGGGGCACCTGGACACCAATGTTTATAGAAGCAATCTCCACAATAGCCAAACTGTGGAAAGAACCCAAATGTCCATCAACAGAGGAATGGATAAAGAAGATGTGGTGTATATATAAATACAATGGAATATTACAAAGCCATCAAAAAGGATGAACTCTTACAATTTACATTGATGTAGATGGAAATGTAGGTCACTATACTGAGAGAAATAAGTCAATAACAGAAAGACAATTATCTTATTGTTTCATACATATGGGGAATATAAGAAACAGTGCATAGAATCATAAGGGAAGGGAGGGAACACTAAATAGAAGAAATCAAAGAGGGAGACAAATCATGAGAGTCTCAACTATAGGAAAATAAAACAGATGTTTGCTGAAGAGGAGGTAGGATGGGGTAGGTAATTGGGTGATGGGCATGAAAGAGGGCAGGTGATGTGTAAAGCACTGGGTATTATATACAACTGATGGTTAACTGAACATTATATCTGAAACTGATATATCATGTATCAGCTAACTGAATAGAAATTTTAAAAATTCATCACATACATAATGGGTAATGGTGAAATAAAACACTTCTTATCTTTTATAGACTTACTGAGCTATAATTAACTAATAAATATTAACTATTTCAAATTTAAAAAATTGGAGGCTCTAACGGGTAGGATAAACGAAACAGAAAGAACTAGTGAGATAGAAAACAAAATGATGAAGAATAAAGAAGTTGATAAAAAAAGATAGATAAACAATTACTGGATCACGAGGGGAGAATTCAAGAAATAAGTGACACCATAAACCAAAACAATATTAGAATAACTGGGATCCCAGAAGAGGAGGAAAGGAGGTGTGGCAGAAGGTATATCAGAGAAATTATAGCAGAGAACCTCCATAATCCAGGGAAGGAAAAAGGCATTCAAATCCAGGAGGCACAGAGAACCTCCTTCAACATCAATAAGAATAGGCCAACACTTCGACATATAGTAGTGAAGCTTGCAAATTTCAGAGACAAAGAGAAAATCCAGAAAGCAGCTCAGGACATGCCAGAAAAGACTGGCAAGGTATAGTCAGGGTGCTAAACCAGAACAATATGCAGCCAAGAATACTTTATTCAGCAAGGTTCTCATTCAAAATAGAAGGAAAGATAAAGAGTTGCCAGGACAAACAGAAACTAAAAAAACTGTGACCACCAAACCAGCCCTGCAAGAAATAGTAATGGGGATCCTTTAAGCAAAGCGAGAGCCTCAAAGTGAGATACACTAGAAAGGAAACAATCTACAGAAACAATGACATTACAGGTAATACAATGGCAACTCAATTCATATCTTTCGATAATACCCTGAAAATTAATGGGCCACATTCCCCAATCAAAAGACATAGGGTATCAGATTGGATAAAAAAAAGCAAGACCCATCAATATGCTATCTGCGAGAGATTCATTTTAGACCCAAGGACACCTCCAGATTGAAAGCGAGGGGGTGGAAAACAATTTACCATGCTAGTTGACATCAAAAGAAAGCCAGGGTGGCAATCCTTCTATCAGATAAATTAGATTTTAAGCCGAAGGACATCATAAGAGATTTGGAAAGACACTATCATAATTAAAGGATCTCTCCAAAAAGAAGATCTAACGATTGTCAAGAGTTTTTGCTCCTAACATAGGAGCAGCCAATTACATAAGCCAACTAATAACAAAATTAAAGAAACACATTGAGCATGATTCAATAAATAGGGGACTTCTACACCTCACTCACTGCAATGGACAGGTCATCTAAGCAGAAGATAAACAAGGACACAAGGGGTTCGAATGACACATTGGACCAGATGGACTTCACAGATAAATTCAGAGCACTCTATCCCAAAGCCACAGAATACATATTCTCCAGTGCACAGGGAACTTTCTTTAGTAGAGATCACATATTGGGTCACAAATCAGGTCTCAACCAGTACCAAAAGTTTGGGATCATTCCCTGCATATTTCCAGAACACAGTCGCTTCAAGCTTGACTCAATCACAAGAGGAAATTTGGGAAGAACTCAAATACACAGAGGTTAAAGTGCATCCGACTAAAGAATGAATGGGTCAACCAGGAAGTTAAAGAACAAGTAAAAGAATTCATGGAACAAAGGAATTTGAAAACACAACCATTCAAAATCTTTGGGATGCAGCCAAGGAAGTCCTGACGAGGGAAGTATAGAGCAATACAAGCCTTCTCAAGAAATAAGAAAGGTCATAAATATACAACCTAACCTTCCCCCTAAAGGACCTGGAGAAACAACAGCAAAGAAAGCCTAAATCCCGCAGGAGAGGCGAATTAATAATAACCAGAGCAGAAATCAATGAAAAAGAAACGGAAAGTACAGTAGAACACAGCAACACTAGGAGCTGGCTCTTTGAAAGAATAGGATCAATAAACCCCTGCCCAGACTTTTCAAAAAGAAAAGAGAAAGTACCCAAATTAACAAAATCACAAATGAAAGAAGAGAGATCACAACCAACACCAAGGAAACACAATTTTGAGAACGTATAATGAACAACTATTTGCCAACAAATTAGGCAATCTGGAAGAAAGAGTAACAGAAAAACCTGAACAGACCCATAACCAGCAAGGAAACTGAAGCAGTCATCAAAAATCTCCCAACAAAGAAAACTCCAGGGACAGATGGCTTCCCTGGAGAGTTCGACCAAACATTTAAAGAGGAATGAACACCTATTCTTCTGAAGCTGTCTCAAAAAATAAAAATGGACAGAAAACTTCTAAACTCTATGAGGCCAGCATTACCTTGATCCCAAAACCACACAAAGACCCCACCAAAAAGGAGAATTACAAACCAATACTGCTGATGAACACAGATGCAAAAATTCTCACCAAGATACTAGCCAACAGGATCCAACAGTACATTAAAAGGATTATTCACCATGAATAAGTGGGATTTGTTCCTGGTCTGCAAGGGTGGTTCAACATCCACAACTCAATCAATGTGACACAATATGTTAATAAAAGAAAGAACAAGAACCATATGATACTCTCAATAGTGGCAGAAAAACCACGTGACAAAGTACAGCATCCCTTCTTGATTAAAACTCTTCATGGTGCAGGGATAGAGGGAACATACCTCAACATCATAAAGCCATCTACAAATAGCCCACAGCGAGTATTGTTTTTCAATGGGGAAAAACTGAGAGCTTCACTCCTAAGGTCAGGAACACGGCATAAATGGCTACTCTCACCACTGTTGTTCAGCATAGTACTAGAGGCCCTAGCCTCAGCAATCATACAACAAAAAGAAATAAAGGCATCTGGATCAGCAAGAAGTCAAACTCTCACTCTTTGCAGATGATGTGATACTCTATGTAGAAAACCCAAAAGACTCCACCCTAAAATTGTTAGAAGTCCTACAGAAATTCAGCAAAGTGGCAGGATATAAAATTAATGCACAGAAATCAGTTATATTTCTATACACCAACAATGAGATAGAAGAAAGAGAAATTAAGCAGTCAAAGCCATTTACAATTGCACCAAAAACCATTAAGATACCTAGGAATAAACCCAACCAAAGAGGCAAGGGATCGGTACTTGCCTCTTCGATAAACTATCAAACACTCACGAGAGAAACCGAGGAAGACACAAAGAAATGGAAAAACCTTCCATGCTCATGGATTGGAAGAACAAATTCTGTTAAAATGTCTATGCTTCCCAGAGCAATCTATACGTTCAACACAATCCCTATCAGAATACCATCAGCATTTTTTTCAGAACTGGTACAAATAATCCTAAGATTTGTATGGAACCAGGAAACACGTCAAATAGCCAAAGGAATGTCAAAAAAGGAAACCAAAGCTGGTGGCATCACAATTCCGGACTTCAAGCTCTATGACAAAGCTGTCATCATCAAGACAGTATGGTATAGGCACAAAAACAGACACACAGGTCAATGGAACAGAATAGAGAGCCCAGAAATGGACCCTCAACTCTATGGTCAACTAATCTGTGACAAAGCAGGAAAGAATGTCCAATGGAACAAAAGACAGTCATTCCAACAAATGGTGTTGGGAAAACTGGACAACCACAAGTAGAAGAATGAAACTGGACCATCTTCTTACACCACACACAAAAATAAGATTCAAAATGAATGTAAGACCTACATGTGAGACAGGAGTTGGGGTAAATTGGAAGGGGAGGTGAATCATGAGAGACTATGGACTCTGAAAAACAATCTGAGGGGTTTGAAGTGGCGGGGATGTGGGAGGTTGGGGTAACAGGTGTTGGGTATTATAGAGGGTACGGATTGCATGGAGCACTGGGTGTGGTGGAAAAAATAATGAATACTGTTTTTCTGAAAATAAATAAATTGAAAAAATTTAAAAAAAATCCTAAAAGAGAACACAGGTTGTATTCTCTCTGACTCTGGCCAAAGCAACTTCTTGCTACAAACATCTCCAAAGGCAAGGGAAACAAAGACTTCATCAAGATAAAAAGGTTTTGCATAGCAAAGGAAGCACCTGACAACATAAAAAGATGACGTACAGAATGGAAAATGATATTTGCAATTGAACATATTAGATAAGGGGCTAGTATCCAAAATCCATAAAGAACTTATCAAACTCAACACCCGAAAAACAAACAATCCAGTCAAGAAATTGGTAGAAGAAATGAACAGACATTTCTCCAAAGAAGACACACAAATGGGCAACAGACATGAAAAAAATGCTCAACATCACTTGGCATCAGGGAAATTAATACAAATTAAAAGCACAATGAGATATTATCTCACACCTGTCAGAATGGCTAAAATGAACAAGTCAGGAAACAACAGATGTTGTCAAGCATGCAGAGAAAGCAGAAACCGCTTACACTGTTGGTAGGAATATAAGCTGATACAGCCACTCTGGAAAACAGTATGGTGGATCCTCAAAGAGCTGAAAATAGAGATACCCAACGACACAGCAATTGCACTACTATGGGTTGATCTCAAAGATATAAATATATTGATCCAAAGGGGCACCTGAACACCAATGTTTATGCCAGCAATTTTATTTATTTATTTATTTATTTATTTATTTATTTGAGACAAAATGAGAGATAGAGAGCATGAGTTGGGGAAGAGGCAGAGGGGGAGAAAGTAGCAGACTCCCCACTTAGCAGACAGCCTGAAGTGGGGCTCTATCCCAGGACCAAGGAATCATGAGCTAAGCTGAAGGCAGTCACTTAACCAGGTAAGCCACCCACGCACCACTTGGTACCCTACATTAGACCACATCTTGGGCATTCAGAGAGAGGATACCTTTCATGAGTAAGAAAATTCTAAATGGGAATACTTATAATATACAGCTGACTCTTGACCAATATGGGTTTGAATGGTGCAGGTCTACTTACACATGGACTTTTTTGATACTGTATTTTAGTGTATTTTCTCTTATGTTTTTCTCATTAACATTTTTTCTCTAGCTTTATTGTGAGAATATAGTATATAATATATGTAAAGTACAAAACCTGTGTTAATGAACTATTTATGTTATAAGTAAGGCTTCCAGTCACCAGTAGGCTATTAGTAGTTTAGTTTTTTAGATTCCATGCAGAAGCGAAATCATATGGTATAGGCCTTTCTCTGCATTATTTCACTTAGCATAATACTAGGTCTATCAATGTTGTCACAAATGGCAAGATCCCATTCTTTTTTATAGCTGAATATATATATATATATATATATATATATCACATCTTCTTTATTCATCTATTCATCTATTGATGGACACTGAGGTTGCTTCCATACTTTGGTTATTGTAAATAATGTTTCAAAAGACATAGGGGTGCATATAACTTTTCAAATTAGTGTTTTCATTTTCTTTGGGTAAATACCCAGTAGTGGAATTACTGAATTGTACTGCATTTCTATTTTTAATTTTTTGAGGAATCATAACATTTTTTGACAATACCATTCTATTCTGGCCTTATAAATTAATAATCTGACAATATTACTAGACAGCCTTTTAAAACTAATAACTCAATACCACTTGATGGGAAAAACTTTTATTGAAGCAATTTTATAATACCATTAATCAATACTATGTAAAATATAAAATATTTTTATATGACATGACAAGGAATTACCAATGTAATGTTACTATCTTTTCCCCCATAATTTCCTAAATATTTACTTCTGTGACCTTTATTTCCTGGAGAGAACTGTGTTTAGATGTAGAAATAGCTTGAAGTCCACTAATAAGGAGAACGCATTTGCAATTTTATTTATACTTTTCCATTTATCAAAAAATTAGGAGGGTAAGAAAATTATACACAGAAAAACAATGTTCAATGTATCAGCAAATTTTAATTCAAAGAATTATTAACTAGAAGGGTTTTCTCATAACTGTTAGTTTTCAAACTATGGCTCATAGAAATCTTAGGGTCCAATGGGACATAGCAGGATTGAGGGACAAGGAAGTCTATAGGTGTAGTCTCCTTTCTCCTTTAGCTAAACAGGTCTACTTGTCTCTGTTTTATATAATACAGTTTAATGCAAAATGGTTCACCTGCCCTTCCAATTTCCCTCAACACCCTTCTCCTCTCCATCTCCCCTTGTCCTCCATGCTATTTGTTATGCTCCACAACTAAGTGAAACCATATGAAAATTGACTCTCTCTGCTTGACTTATTTCACTCAGCATAATCTCTTCCAGTCCCGTCCATGTTGCTACAAAAGTTGGGTATTCATCCTTCTGATGGAGGCATAATACTCCATAGTGTATATGGACCATGTCTTCCTTATCCATTCATCCATTGAAGGGCATCTTGGTTCTTTCCACAGTTTGGCGACCGTAGCCATTGCTGCTATAAACATTGGGGTGCAGATGGCCCTTCTTTTCACTATATCTCTATCTTTAAGGTAAATACCCAGACTATGGACTCTGAAAATCAATCTGATGGTTTTGAAGGGGCGGGGGGTCGGAGGTTGGGGGAACCAGGTGGTGGGTATTAGAGAGAGCACAGATTTCGTGGAGCATTGGGTGTGGTGCAAAAACAATGAATACTGTTATGCTGAAAATAAATAATTTTTTTTAAAAAGCTAAGTTCTATTCTTTGGGAAAAAAATTTTTCCCCAGGGCACCTGGGTTGCTCAGTGGTTTAAGCTGCTGCCTTCAGCTCAGGTCATGATCTCAGGGTCCTGGGATTAAGTTCTGCATTGGGCTCTCTGCTCGGCAGGGGGCGTGCTTCCCTTCCTCTCTCTCTGCCTGCCTCTGTGCCTACTTGTGATCTCTCTCTGTCAAATAAATAAATAAAATCTTTTAAAAAAAAATTTTCCCCCAGCAGTATAAAAGTCACTAACTTAGTCAAAGTCCCTAATTTTACATAAGAGACAAAAAGGCTTCAGAAAGATTGTAGTTTGCCTGAGGTCAAAAAACCACCTCATTGCAAGCCAGGCATGTGTTTTAGTTCTTACTGAGCCTAGTGTTTTATGAGAGTTCCTTTCTGATATTCAGGAAAAATACATGCATTTTTAACTAGAACTCAAAGAAAATGAATACATAAACCTTTGTCATGTGGTTCAATAAAGTTAAAGCATTAGGCAGAAAACAGCTTTCTAACCATAATTTTTTACAGTCATGAACAGAAATAAAGGAAGGAAGTTACCTTAACTCCTATTAGTAACAGTCAATATATTCAATTTATAAGCATAAATTTTTTTAAAGATTTTTATTTATTTGACACACAGAGAGAGAAATCACAAGTAGGCAGAGAGGCAGGCAGAGAGAGAGGAAGAAGCAGGCTCCCTGCTGAGCAGCGAGCCCAGTGTGGGACTCAATCCCAGGACCCTGGGATCATGACCTGAGTCGAAGGCAGAGGATTAACCCACTGAGACACCCAGGTGCCCTATAAGCACAATTTTTTTTAACTTGAAGGGACACAGAACTTGAAGAAGAAAATCTTTAATTGAACGAAAGAACCTGAAACTGAGGAAATTCTTCCTTGAAAGAATTATTCATTTCCTTCAAATAAAACTTGGTTTATCAAAATCAATCAACAAATGAGTTACCTATGTTGTGAGTTATTTATAGCAAAATTTAAAACACTGAACAGATTTCTCTTTGCCATCTAGCTTCTCCATTAGTTCATATGTACAAAAGACACGATTAACTTTAATTATAAATTAAATCCACTCAGAAATTATAGGTAAACCTTCATTTCCATGTGAGAACACTTCTTTACCTTCTTCATGACAGGAAAGGAGATTTACCTAGTGGGTGAATTTGGGAGAAGGCACTAAGCAATGCTATGTGCTTCCAAATCTCTTCTTTGTAAAACTATGCCTGCCATAGTAACATGAATTGAGGTCTGCTTTCATCTTTGTGGGATGGGCATCAAACATCTGTTCCTTCCATTTACAACTCTGTGTGGAAGTGCCTAATTTGAAATAAAGTATTAGGAAGTTCGCTGTGGCTACATACCTAAGACAGATCCTCCAAGTTGTTACTATGTATTCAAGTCACTAAGCTTGTCTCCAGCTGCCTGACTCCTGTGTTCTCAACTCAGAAAAAGAAGAGCAATGTCATCTGCCACCTACTCCACCATAGTTCCAACAAGAAAAATGATCAGACAATACTTAGAAATGGTTTCTTCTTCCTTGACTTTATACCTAACATTCATTATTCAAAGCAACATACGTTAAAGAGGGAAAAAAGCTGAAAAGAACAATTTAAGAAATAATCAGAAAGTAAGACAAAATGAGGAGATAGAGGAATATGTTCCAAATGAAAGAACAATACAATGCTTCAGAAAAATAACTAATGAAACAGAGATAACTAATATCCCTGATAAAGAGTTCAAAGAAATGGTCATAAAAATGCTCAGCAAACTTTGGAGAATGGATGGATTCAGTGAGAACCTCAACAAAGAGAAAATATAATGAAGAACCAATCAGAGCTGAAAAATACAATAACTGAAAAGAAAAAATACACCAGAGGGAATCAACAGCAGATTAAAAGCTGCAGATGAACAGATCAGTGATCTACGGGACAGGGCAGCAGAAGCCATCCAAGCCAAAAAACAAAAAGACAAGAAAATTTTTAAAATGAGGACAGGTTAAGGGACCTCCTAGGATCAAGCCCCACACCAGGCCCCATGCTCAGGGAGTCTGCTTCTCCCTCTTTCTGTGGCCCTCCCCTCCCATCTGTGTTCTCTCTTGCTTGCTCTCAAAAATAGATTAAAAGAAAGAAAGAATAAAGAAAGACAAAGCCATAACTAGAAATAAGAAAATTATGAAAGAGTTTTATTACTAAAAGCAAACATACAATAAAAGTAATAGATCAGTTTTATAAAGTCGGTATGAATGTTAAAAGACAAAAGTAGTAACAACAATTGTATCTACAGTAATTAGTTCAGAGATACACAAAATAAAAAGATGTAAACTAAGACATCAAATACATAAAACAAGGTGGGGTGGAAAAATGTAGTGTTTTTAAAATGTGTTTGAACTTAAGTAACCATCAACTTAAAGACTTCTATATGCATGGGATGTTATATATGAACTTCATTGTGATCACTAAAGAAAGTCCTCAAATTAGGAGGGATGAGAGCAAGACAATAAGTAAACCAAATGAAAGAACAAGATTGAGGCCTCACTTACCATGAGCCTATGCTACTTTTGTCTACATTAGTAAGACCATGAATATACTTTCAAAACCATAAACCTATGTACATTGATTGAAATGGATATTTTAATAACAATGATACACAATGGAAACCAGCTGCTACTTAGAGACTCCCTATTATTCCCATCTTAGTCATCAGTCATTCAAGTGATGGCAAGGTAGATATATGTGAACTTCATTTTTAAAATTCCATTTGGGGGCACCTGGGTGGCTCAGTCAGTTAAAGATCTGATCTTGACTTTGGTTCAGGTCATGATCTCGGGATTGCTGAGACTGAGCCCTGCATCAGGCTCTGCACTGAGTATGCAGCCTGCTTACACTCTGCACCTCACCCCCCACTGCCAGCTTGCATGTACTCTCTCTCACCCTCTCTATCTCTCTAAAAAAAAAGAGAGAGAGAGAGAAGAAGAATCCTGTATCTGTTTGATTTGATTTAGCGATTTAGAAAATGCTCTACCAATTGCTCAGCAGGACATTTTGTAAAAATTGAAATAGAAGTGTTATAAGTTTTAAAAAATGCTCCAAGTAACACAACAATTAAGGATGTACTCTCAGGTGAGAAAATGACAGCAATTACAACTGAAAAAGAAAAATTAATCTCTTATTTTATTTTATTTTATTCATAAAAAGGACTTATCATAGGCTCTTTTAAATAATAAATATCCATATGTGATTATGTGTTTGGATTCTTATTGTTCACTTATACATAGGGGTGGGAATAATGGGTAATAGCAAACTTTACAATTGTTATGAACCATTGCCAACCAGGAAATTAATCAAAGCATCTAAGTATAAATTTCATTAGTGAGCAATAAAAGTTACTTTCTAAAATCGAATTTAGATGTAGGTTTTTAAGAAATTTCAAATGTGTCCATTTTGGGGTGCCTGGGTAACTTAGTCAAGTGTCTGACTCTTGTTTTTGGCTCATGTTATGATCTTAGAATTGTAAGACTGGGCCCCATGGAGGGTTCCACACTCAGCAGGAAGTCTGCTTGAGAATCTCACACTCTCTCCCCCTCTTGTACACTCTCTCTCTAAAATAAATAAAATCTTGAAAAAAAATAAAATGTCAGTTTAGTTATATTTATTGATAAAGGTTATAATAGGTATCTCTTGAAAGTAAGAGTTCCAGGATCTAAGAAAAAAATCAAAATTTCTGTCTCATTTCTTTATTAGCACAAATAATTATGACTTTTACTTAGTGTGTATTAGTTAGCTAAACAACTCAGAATTTTACCAAATTAAAAACAAAAATTATATCAGGAATCTGAAACCCAAGGAAAAAAAGGAAAAATAATATAACTAACCTTGGTGATGTAAGTATCGATGTCATTACTTGAACGCCTTGAGTTTGAGGTACCAATCACCATGTTTTCTCTTAGAGAAAAATCTCTATTGAATAGCGAGCTATTATTATTAACATTTATGCCATAAGGCAGATATGGGGCTGGCCTCATATTGACCGCACTAGTCCTGTTCAGATAACAAAACACAATGCTTAGTATTTCATTTCTCCCCGAATCAGTCCTAAATTACTTGCATTTTTTAAGTTTCCATAATAGTAAACAGAATGTGCCATTAAATAGTGTTTTAACATGGTAAATGTGACAGAGAAGACCCACTATGTAAAATTATAGGTTTAAAACTGTTCTAAAGAAGTACATATATTTCTAGGGTTCCTAACTAACAAGTAATTCAAATTAAGGAGGGAGAGAAATGGCTATCAGTGATGTTCATGGACTAACAGGTTATACCTGCTGCCTTCTGGAATGGTTGTACTTAAAAGATTCTTGGGGATGCCATGATACATACTTATACTTAGTAAACCAGTTTAGAGCTGCAAAAATAAACAATCCTGGGGGTCTGGGTGGCTCGGTCAGTTAACCATCTGCCTTCAACTCAGGTCAGGACCCCACAGTCCTTGAATTGAGCCCCACACTGGGCTCCCTGCTTGAGGGAGCTGCTTCTCCCTCACCCTCTGCCTGTTGCTCCCCTCTGCTTGTGCTCACTTGCTCTCTCTCTCTCTGTCAAATAAATATGTAAAATATTTAAAGGAAAATAAAAATTTTAAAAATCCCTCAAAGACATTTTTCAAGCATTGGCTTTCACCACTCTTGTACATTTCACACATTACCTCAGAGAGATTGAGCATTTGGCACTGAGGAAAAATTTAGATGAACAATTGCTAGAGGACAAGTAGATGGCAGGGTTGTGATCAGAAAGAACTGAAACAGCTCCAGAGGCAATTAGGTTATAACACAGATACCAAGGTACTGGGGGTGGAATCTACCATTTCCATCTTGACATTTTGGGTTAAAGATGTACTCTTCCAAAAATAAACTAACATTGATAAATATTTATTAATAAACTCATTTCTATTTAGGGTAATTCTGACAATTTTGTAATAATATGCTGTCTAAATTATAAACCTTCCAACAATTAGTTTAAAGACTAGGAGATCAGATTAACTGAAAATATGCAACGGAAAAAAATAAAAACATTTAAAACCAAAAAAAAAAAAGAGAGAGAGAGAGAGAGAGAGAGAAATTCAAACTGACTTGGACAAGCATTTCGACAATAAGTTCATTTACAAACATCATTTTTCAAAATTATACTATCTAGTTGGCTTTCACTTACTACTGATCTCATGAACATGGCTCCATAAAAAGTATGGTTTAGAGGCAAATTAATAAGCTAACTCTACTTTCTATGATTGTTTTAACTTACTTGTTCAGTTCATTTGTCAATGACATTCGATGTGTTACTTCTTCTTGGTAGAGGTGCTTGTATAAGTCCAATTCTGTTTGAGTAGCATCTTGAGAATTTTTCATTTTGGATAATTCAAATTCCAGCTCTTTAATTCTGAGTTCCATTTGACGTCTTCCTGAAGCATAATTTTTTTCTCTTACCTGTGCTAAGCTTTCTTGAAATGCTACTTGCATCTAAAGCAAATCAAAAGCATAGTTTTAAAATTGTTACAACCTGGGTAATTACAGTATATTTCTTTCTTTTAGTTTTGTGTCAATGATTCAGAGAGAAATTTTTAAAGTGAAAAAAAAAAGCTGAAATGTAAAATATTTATCACTAATGTGAACCTGAATTAAATGTGAATAATGTTCATTCTTACATTAGAGCTCATGCAATCTGATAATTCAAAGAATAATAAAATCATTTAAATTTTTAAAAAGTGAACAATACAACTTAAGAATAAGAGAGGTACCTGGAGTGCCTGGCTGACTCAGTCATCTGAGTGCCTGACGCTTGGTTTCTGCTAGTGTTCTCAGGGTCCTGGGATAAAGCCCTGTGTCCTACTCAGCATGAAATATGCCTGGAATTTTCTCTCTACCTGTCCATCCCCCACTCCTGCTTTCCAAATAAGTAAATAAGATAATTAATATTTTAAAAAAAGGAATAATCCAAGTATGGTACCATTTCTTCTTTTATGTAGGAATGCCCAGAATGGAGCCCAAACAAGCAACTGACTGAGCCACCCATGTACCACATGATCAAAATTTTTAAAGCACAGTTTTTTCTTTTCCTCTCAATCGCCTTGTTTTATACTAACTGGTCTTAAAAAATAAAATGACTTTCTACAGTGAATCATTCTGAAAGATCAATTAGTGTGAATAATAATGAAAACTAAAAATTTTAAAGGGAAGGAACAAATGCTTCCAGAAATTTACCAAATTGCTATAAAGGAAGTAGAGGAAAACTCTACACTGCATATAACCAAAATGTAATTTGCAGTTAAATGAATTAAAACATTTTATAGACAAATAAATTAACCTCTAAAAATAGATCAACTTCTTTTAATTTTTCTGCTACGTTCAATCTTGTAGTTTCTTCAAAATCCCGTTTATATTGTTCCATTTCACTATATTTTAACATGTTGACTTCTACACAACTTCTGAGCTTTACTACTTGTTGTTCCAACTTCTTTTTATTCTTTTCTAGCTCTTCACATTTTGTTTGTATTTCTTTCATAGATGATAATTCCTTAAAAAGAACCTGGTTTCTTGCTGTAAGATCATCCACCTGCATGAATAAAATAATACAGTTTGGAAGTAAAGTGAAAAGAGTCTAATGCAAAACTAAGAGCCCAAAATTTTTTCAAAGATTTTAAATATCTGCACCAAATATGGGGCTTGAACTCACACCCCCAAGATCAAGAGTCACATACATTACTGACTGCTCCGGGCAGGTGCTCAAATCTTAAAATAAGTTCATTTTCAACAAAACATTATCTATATTGTAGTACAGTCTTGGAATGCAGAACCTCAAATAACTCAGAAAATGAACAAAATTCAAACCACTAAGAGTTGCTAAAATCGATCTCTGCTGTCATCCTCTTTGCCACACATTTCTATTTAATTGTTATACTTTTATTTTTCTGATTGTTTCAGATTTTTCCTCCATAAGATAACTGTAAGTCACGTCTTAGTAGAAAGTCTCTTAACCCTTCCCTCATCTTAATGCCCCATAATATTTTTAAAAATTTTATATCTGTATTTGAGAGGGAGAGAGAGCAAGACAGCAAGAGCACAAGAGCAGGGAGAGGGAGAAACAGACTCCCCACTGATCAGGAAGCCAAGCATGTGGCTCAATCCCAGCATCCCAGGATCACGACCCAAGCCAAAGGCACTTAACTGAGCCACCCAGGTGCCCATGTACTCCATAATTTTTAAAGAAGTTTTAGGAATACCATATTGACTTATGTAGGTCTGAGCCAATAAATGCTTACCAAAATAAGACATTGAAAATAAGACTCTAATTAATGAATCTATAAATGCTGATTCTATTGCCATAAGCCTTTTTTCTGAATTACAAATGTCTTATGCTAATTTGAATTGCATTCTGAGGAGAAATGATTCACAAGATTAAGAAATCACATCTCTCAGTAAAAAAGAAAAATAGTAGTGGGGAAAAATTTAGTGAGATGATTCATATATTTTTGGATTAAAAAATATTCTTTAACTCGACAGTGTTACAATCCTTTGATACTTCCCACAAACTAAGAGAATATACTAAGCAATGAAAACAACCAAAAAACTTGCTGGAGTTTCAGTGATGCTGAGTTGGGAAGAACTCCTTTCCTTTAAATATGACTGGAAAGACAAGTGGATGTGGTGGGTTTATAAACTGACACTTCTCCCGTGACAATCCCTCCCTTTCATATGTGCTGGCCTTAGTAACTGGTTCCTAGTGAACAGAATATGGAAGAGCTGCTGTGTGATTTTTAAGGTGAGGTAAGAAAATGTGATATAGCTTCCATATGACTTTCTTCTTCTAGGAAACCTCCCCCTTAGAATCCAGCTGTTGTGGGAAAGCCCAGGGTACCTAGAGAGTCTTCATGCAAATATTCCAGCTGAGACTGCCCAAGCTAACATCCTAGCCAAAAGCCAGCCTCAACAGCCAAACATGTGCATGAAAAAGGTTTTAGATGATTCTAGTTCCCAGTTTCCAGTCATCCTAGGTGATGCCAAATGAATAAGAAATGAGTTGGTCTTACTCAGCCTTGTCCAAAGATTTGTGAACAAGATAAATGCTGTTTTTGAGCCACTAGGTTTTGAGATGGTTTATTATATGGCAATAAATAACTGGCACAGATACTGACATTAAAATGGGGTGCTGCCATTAAAAAAGAAAACCAAAAAACTGAAACTAAACCTTCTTTGAACCAGGAGGTGGGTGGAACCTGAAAGAAGAGTAAGAGTGAGAAGTAGAGAAGAGTAAGAATGAAAACCAAATGGGTTTCCAAGAGACTGTGAGTGGAAACCTGATGTCCCTTGAAGGGGCTTACAGCAAAGGCTTCTAGACAAGTGAAGAAAATGACACTAGAGGGAAAAGGAACTTGTGCCACAAACCACATGAATGTAAATCTGGTAGGAGAGATAAGCTAAAGAAAGACTATTCAATATGAAGGAACCAGGACTTACTGGGTTCATCTATCTGTTCCCTCATTTATAGCCTCTCCACATGCTGTATTCTCAAATAATGCTAAAATAAAGAAATGGTTTCTGGGTTAAAAGCAAATCCAGGTAGACATGGCCTATGGATGAAACCAAAACTATAAACCCTTTATTAAGACTTGAGAAGGACTTAAGGTGTGCCTCAAATTTCTTTAAGGATCTTAAGAGTGTGAGAATTTGAAAGGCATTGTCAAATGAGAGCTGCACAGGAAACCTGAGGTGAAAGCTTATTTCAAAAGACCCAGGAGAATGGCTTTTCTAATGGCATGAAATCAAATCGTATTCATGGAAAACTCAAAAAACTAAGAGAATTATAGTAGCAAAAACACTGTTTGCGAGCTTGGACTAAAAGAGACCAAGATAGTACAAACTAAAAATAGGCCTTGAGTCTTAGAATTCCCACCAGGAGGAAGAAGGCTGAAAAAGCAGCTACAAACACAGGTCATTCCTCATGAAAAGGACAGAACCGAGAGCTCAAAAAGTAAAGCAAACAACCATGGAGAAGCATTCCCATGGTTAGGACTAAGTCCTCACTGAAGAACTGACAGCATGCTTCAGGCTGTGTTTCAAAACTGCTATGGACTAGTGTGCCTCCCATTTTCTTTCAATGGGAGAGTCCTTAACAGGTTACCAGAGTGTTCCATTTTGAGTGGTAGAGAACTGTCTTCCTTAATTCCCAAGTGTTCAGATGGAGGGGACTTGCACTCAAGGGACTACACTTCAGGCACCTTATCCCTGCTGTACCTGATTAAGATGGTAAGATCTTGGGACTCAAGCCCAAACCCAATGAAGAACTGAGATTTGTGGGAGGTATGGGAGGGGGGAGGCAAGTGTATTTTTCATGTGGGAGGAATACAAAAAATTGTGGCCAGTGGTTAAATCATGCTGCTTTTAAAATGTGTCTATAGCTTTTTAAATATTCATCCCATTAAAAAAAAAAAAAGACCATGGGCCTACCTTTGTGACTTTCTCCTAACAGAATATGGTGAATGTGATGCTCTGTGTATTCCAAGGCTAGGTTACAAAAGACAATAGAGCTTCTGCCTTGCTCTGCAGTTCAGGCAGCTTTTTTGGATTGGAATTTAGCCCCCCATCTTGTAAGAAAATTCAGGCCACAAAGTGTCTAGGTGTGCCCATGTAAGTGTTTTGGCTGCCTGCCCCAACTATAGTCCTAGACAATAGCCAGCATCAACACCACCAGATATGAGTGAACAAATCTTCAAACAGTTCCAGCCCCAAGCCTTTCAGCTGCCCCACCTGAAGCTAGGGGAAGAGAACAAGCTGTCCTAGCCACACTTTTCCTAACAGTAGATTTGTGAACAAAATAAACGTTATTTATTTAAGCCACTAAACTTTGGGGAGTTTGTTAAGAAAAAACAAACAGATAGAAAAATGGAATGCAAAAAGAGTTAATAAGATACATAATTTATATATTAGAAATTGGTCTCCATTTAAGTGGGAAGTAAAAGAAGGGTAAGATTAATTTTTTTTAATTTTAAAATATTTATTCATTTGGGAGAGATACAGAGAGACAGAGAACCAGCAGGGGGAGAGGCAGAGGAGAGGGAGAAGCAGACTCCCTGCTGAGCTGGGAGCCTGAAATAGGACTCGATCCCAGGACCGGGAGATCATGACCTGAGCCGAAGGCAGACACTTAACCATCTTAGTCACCGAGGTGGCCCTAAGATTAATTTAATAATGACAAACAGTGCTAATGAGAAGACGCCCATAACTAGAAGCAAGACCTAAGAAGTTTTTCTTTCTGTTTTCCCCCATTTAGGATGTCATTACCCGTGCATTTTTTATATATGGCCTTTATTATGTTGAAGTATATTCCTTCTAAACCTACTTTTTGAAGGTTTTTTTTAATTAATTTATTTTCAGAAAACCAGTATTCATTATTTTTTCACCACACCCAGTGCTCCATGCAATTGTGCCCTCTATAATACCCACCACCTGGTACCCCAACCTCCCCCCCCACCACCACTTCAAAACTCTCAGATTCCTTTTCTACTTTTTGGAATAGTTTGAGAATAGGTACTAACTCTTCCTTTAAAATGCTCAGTAGAATTTGCCTCTGGTCCTGGACTTGTGTTTGTTCATAGTTTTTGGATTAATGATTCCATTTCTTTGCTGGTTGTCAGTCTGTTCAAATTTTCTATTCTTGTTTCAGTTCTGGTAATTTATATGTTTCTAGGAATTTATCCATTTCTTCTACATCATCCAAATTGTTGGCATATAGTCGTTCATAATATGATTTTATAATTGTTTGCATTTCTGTGGTGTTGATTGTTATTTCTCCTCTCTCATCTGTGATTTTATTGGGGTCCTTTTTCTCTTCTTTCTGATAACTCTGGCTAAAGCCTTATCGGTTTTATTAATTTTTTCAAGGAACCAGCTCCTGGTTTCATTGATCTCTCCTATTTTTTTCTTTTTAAGGTTTCTATAGTGTTTACTTCTGCTCTAGTTTTTTTTTTTTTTTTAATGTATTTGAGAGAGAGAGAAAGCGGGAAGAGGGTCAAATGGAGAGGGAGAGAGAGAATCCTCAAGTAGACTCCCTGCTGAGCACAGAGCCAAAAGCAGGGTTCAATTCCAGGACTCTGAGATCATGACCTGAGCTGAAATCAAGAGTCTGCTGCTTAACCAACTGAGCTACCTACTACTACTACTGCTCTAATTTTTATTATCTCCTTCCTTCTGCTGCCTTTAGGCTTCATTTGTTGTTCTTTTTCTAGCTTCTTTAGGTGATGGTTAGGTTGTTGTAGATTTTTCTTATTTCTTGAGGTAGGCCTGCATTGCTATCTATATACTTCCCTCTTAGAACCATATTTACTGTATCTCAAAAGTTTGGGCAATTGTGTTTTCATTTTCATTTGCTTCCATGTATTTTTAAAAATTTATTCTCTTATTTCCTTGTTGGTCCATTCATTGTTTAGTAGAATGTTACTTAACCAACATGTATTTGTGGTCTTTCAGATTGTTACCTATGGCTGACTTCAAATTTAATAGTATTGTGATCAGAAAAGGTGCATGGTATGACTTCAGTCTTCTTGTATTTATTAAGACCGGTTTTGTGGATTATGGAGGGCACGTATTGCATGGAGCACTGGGTGTGGTGCATAAACAATGAATTTGGGAACACTGAAAAAAAATTAAATTTTAAAAAAAGACTTGTTTTGTTGCCTAACATGCGATCTATTCTACAGAATGTTCCAGAATGTGTTATTCTGTTGTTTAAGGATGGAATATTTTGAATATATCTCCTTAGTCCATCTAGTCCAGTGCATCATATAAAGCCACTGTTTCTTTGTTGACTTTCTGATCTGTCCATTGATGTAAGTGGTGAGTTAAAGTACCCAACTATTGATTATTTCTATTCCTTCCTAAAATATCCGAATTGTACATTGTCTTCATGGATACTTTTGCAAGTGGGAATAAAAGAAATGAATTTCATTTAAAACATATATAATAAAATTAAAGGACCCTACTATTATTGTACTATTATCTTTTATGTTAGTCATTAATTGTTTTATGTACATGGGTGATCCCATATTGGATGCATAAATATTTACAATAGTTCTTCTTCCTGTCAGATTGTCCTCTTCATTATGATATAGTGCTCTTGTCTTTTACTGCAGTCGTTCTTTTAGATTCTATTTTGTCCAATATAAGTATTACTATTCTGGCTTTCTTTTTATATCCATTTGTAGGATACATGTTTTTTCCATCCCCTGACTTCCAATCTGCAGGTGTCCTTATGACAAAAATAAAACTCTTGCAAGTGGCTTATACCATGGGTCTTGTTTTTTTTTTTTTGTTTTTTCTTCTTCTTCCTTTTTTTAATCCACTCTGACATCCTATGTATTTTGATTGGAGCACTTACCCCATTTATATCCAAAGTAATTATTGATAGATATGTATTTGTCATTTTACTACTTGCTTTGTGGTTGTTTCTGGAGATTTTCTCTGATCATTTTTGTGTCTTCAATGTTTTACTGGTTTTCTTTAGTGATATATTTGGATTTCTTTCTCCTCTTTGAGTGTTTATCAGTGGTTTGTTTGTTTGTTTGTTTGTTTTTTTTTGAGAGGGCATGAGTGGAGTGGGGAGAGGGAAAGATAATCTTAAGCAGACTCCATGGCCAGAATAGAGTGCAGTGCATGGTTCAATCTCACAATCCTGAGATTATGACCTGAGCTGAAATCAAGTCAGATGTTTAACCAACTAAGCCACACAGGCACCACTATTAGTGGGTTTTGATATATAATTTGTATATAACCTCTTCTGCATATAGCAGTCTATATTAAGCTGCTGGTCTTTAAGTTTGAGCCCATTCTTTTCACTTCTCCCCATGCTTTAGGTAAAGTATTACATTTTATATCCGTTTTTCCTGAGTTCCTAAACTTATTTTTTATATAAATGTTCATTTTTGCTACTTTTGTGTTTCCTGCCTTTATAGTGTCACATTTGGTCTCTTCTTTCCACTCAAAGAGTCCCCTTTAATATTTCTTGTGGGGCTAGTTTAGTAGTCACAAACTCCTTTAGTTTTTATCTGGGAAACTCTATCTCTCCTATTCTGAGTAATAGGCTTGCTGGATAGAGTATTCTTGGCTACAGATTTTTCCCATTCACCACGTTGAATAGATAATACCACTCCCTTCTGGCTTGCAAAGTTTCTGCTGAAAAAGTTCCTGCTAGCCTTAAGGGGTTTCCCCTGGAAGTTACTGACTTGCTTTCCTGCTTTTAAGATGTTTTTTTTTTTATCAGTATATTTAGAAAATTCGATTACAATAGGTCTTAGTGTTAGTCTACTATTGTTGATGTTGATAGTTTTCTGTGTCTCCTGGATCTTGATGTCTGTTGTCTTCCCTAGATTAGGGACATTTTCAGCTATATTTCTAGAAACAAGTTTTCTTACACCTTTTTTCTGTCTTCTTCTACTGGGACTCCTATAACATGAATGTTATTACATTTGATGGAGTCACTGAGTTCCCTAGGTCTGGTCTCTGCATAATTCTTCTTTCTCCCCCTTCTTTGGCTTCATTGCTTTCCATTACTTTGACTTCTTAGTTGTTAATTTGTTCCTCTGTTTTTTCCAGCCTGCTGTTCATTGCATTAGGTGTGTTTCTTAACTCATTTATTCCACTCTTCAACTATGATTCTTTTTTAACTCTTTTATCTCTGTTGTAAGGGTCTCAATGATGTTGTCGTTCTTTTCTCAAGTCTGGTGAGTGTCCCTATGATCACTGCTTTAAATCCTCCATCAGCCGTGATATTTACATCTGTCTCACTTCAATCTCTGGACCCGTGGCTTTATCCTGTTCTTTCATTTGAGATAAAATCCTCTGTTTTCTCATCTTATCTAAGTCTCTACCAGCTTCTCTGTGTTAGAAAAGCCAGTTATGTCATCTGCTCCCAAAAGTAATGGACTTATGACAGAAGACGTCATGTAGCACCCAGGGTCTTGTGCTTAGGGGAGTATATCTAGTGTGTGCAGCATGCACTCTGCTGTTGTGTTCTGGCTGCTCTATCCTTCAGGCCAGACATCTGCAGAGGCTCTCCCTCACTGCTGTGGGCAGTGTTTTGTACCTGGCCTGAATGTAGCAACTTTTACCTAGGTGTGCCCTGGTGTGCTTGTGAAATGAGACCTGTCACCACCTCCACTGGTACTGAGGCCCTCCTGAATCTTGTCAGAAGGGGTGTGGGCAGGGGCTTGTGCTGATTTTCTGGGGGAATGGCCTGCTGTGGTGGAACTGAGGCTTGCCTCAGTTCAATAAGAATGATTGAGCAGGGCAGTTCCACTGGAATGCAAGGGGATGTTGCTCAGTGTAGGCAGATTAGGCAGCCAGTGTAAGAGCTGCACTGCTTCGCTCAGGTGGCTCTTGTGCTTGTGCTGGGGGGCACTGGAGGGAAATGGTACCAGCTGGTTCCTTTGTTACTAGAGAGTTGTCTCTGTGAACACTTCCTCTCAGGGAAATGCTCTGAAAAGAGTGAGTAATTTCCCTACCGTATACCCCAGACACTGTTCAGATCATTATTTTCATGGTGTATGCTCCCAGGTTGTTTGCCTGCCTTTTCTCCAAGAGCATCACAGTGCACTACAAGCTCTATCACAGCCAAGGCCAATGACCTGTAGAATTCCAGGTTTTAAGCCCCCCTAGTTGTAAGAACTCATGAAATTAAGCTCCTCTCACTTTCCAGTGTAGCCAGTGGCTACAGGAAAGCATTCTTTTTGCACAGTCCCGTGTCTCCCTCCTGCTTTTCTCCATGACCATGACTCCCTCTCCTCTGCAGCAGCCAGGATCTGTTTCTCTCCTAAACCACATTTCTGTACTTCCTACCTTCTTTGGTGTGGCCTCCTCTCTAATAGTGGACTTTGTTCTCTTAGTCTTCGGGGATTAGGTGAACCTAGGTTTCTCTTACTCTGCCACCATCTTCTTTACTCTTGAGATATTTTTCTAAGTTTCCCATCAATTACAAATTATTACAACTGGCAGGAACACCTTTTCAGATTTCTCCCTCAAGTTAGGGGAAAAGAAAAACTCGCAAGCAGAGAGACGATATGATTTGAAGTATAATAGCTGAAAAACTAGAAATGGTTCGGTAACCAAAATTTGACCTTTTACCTGATTTCCATTAACTGAAATTCTAAAAGAAATAGACAGCTTTGAGTAGTTTTTAATCAATCTACTACTCAATCTTTATTCTTCTTTCATCAGTGAGGAAATAAAGAGAACATTATGGAATCATTTTTAATCTTTTCAGTAGAAAACCAAAGGTACTGTCCTTTGGCTTTATTTAAATTGAGTATAACTTCTCCTTTATCTTACTCCAAGCTTATTTATGTGGGGAGGTAAGTAAGACCATCTCATCTTTATGTTGTGCCACAAAGCTTTCCCATATAAAACAAACAGGCTTTGAATTTATTCAAACTGATTATCTAGTATTTGTCTCTGAGAACTCCATTAAATAAAACCTGATAATTTACAGCTCTATCCTTGAAATAATGTAATAAATGTTTATTCCATTAATTATGTATTGAGCTATTAAAGTACATATCTTTCTATTTAAACTAAAAGAAGACGGGTAAAGGCAACTGTGTTTTCTGAGAATGTAGGATCTGTGCCGAGAACAGGATCAACACCAGTGTTATACACAAGAACCAGGTCAAAAGAGTATCTAATTGTGAGTTGCAATTTTGGATTAGCAAGATTTCAAAACAGGAAAGTTAAAGGCCCAGAGTTCATCTTTTCCTTCCTAGATGGTGAAATTTATGGATGAGTCTACACTTTATAACAAGTTCATAAAACGTAATGAAGTAAATAGTAGACAGTAGATCCTACAACCAAGATTTGATGAAAATGGATATGGGAGGCACTGAATGAGAGACTGAAGATATGAATGGAGAAAAGAAACAAGACTCTAGCTTTTTGAGCCTAACTTCTCATCGGATCATGGAGTCAGCAAGGCATAAGTTGGTAAAATTCTCCTTTTTAAGAAGCAAAAAATGTCTACAGGAGTAAGGTTAAGTTCTACTACAGTGATTTTTATTATTACATAAGTGAGTGGTAATTTGCAAGAGGACTAGGGAAGATGTCTCATAAAATTTGATTGGACAGTGGCATAAGGATAGACATATAGATCATTGTATTAGAATTGACCATATAAAAAGAAAATGCTACATTATGGTGAACTGATGTACAATGAGGGTATAAAACAATTAAATGGAATAAGAATAGTCTTTTTTTTTTAATATAATTTTTTATTTTTTATAAACATATATTTTTATCCCCAGGGGTACAGGTCTGTGAATCACCAGGTTTACACACTTCACAGCACTCACCAAAACACATACCCTCCCCAATGTCCATAATACCACCCCCTTCTCCCAAACACCCTCCCCCCAGCAACCCTCAGTTTGTTTTGTGAGATTAAGAGTCACGTATGGTTTGTCTCCCTCCCAATCCCATCTTCTTTCATTTATTCTTCTCGTACCCACTTAAGCCCCCATGTTTAACAAGTGGTACTAGGACAAATGGATATCCACATGCAAAGTAATAATATTAGAACTCTACCTCATAACATATATACAAAATTAACTCAAAACATAAGAGCTAAAACTATAAAACTCTCAGAAAAAAAACATAGGTGTATCATTTGTGACTGGATTTGGCAACAGTTTCTTAGATATGACACCAAAAGACAAAAAATGATTAAGTATATTTCATCAAAATTAAAAACGTCTTTGCTTCAAACGTCACCATCAATAAAGTGAAAAGTCAAGCTACTGAATAAGAGAAAAGATTTGAAAATCTTATATCTGATAAGGGATCTGTATTTAGGATACACAAATAACTCTTACAATAATGAAAAGATAACCCAATAAAGAAATGGGCAAAATAATTGATTCAGTCTATAAGGAAGATATAGAAATGGATAATAACACACATAAAAAGATGAGATGCTCAACATAATTAAGTTTTTGTGGGGTTTTTTAAATATTTTGTTTGTGTATTTGACAGACAGAGAGAACACAAGCAGGGGGAGTTGCAGACGAAGAGGGAGAAGCAGGCCCTCTGCTGAGCAGGGAGCCTAATGCAGGGCTTGATGCCGGAGGTATCACAATTCCAGACTTCAAGCTCTATGACAAAGCTGTCATCATCAAGACAGTGTAGTACTGGCACAAAAACAGACACACAGATCAATAAAAAAGAATAGAGAGCTGAGAAATGGACCCTCAAGTCTATGGTCAACTAATCTTCGACAATGCAGGAAAAAATGTCCAATGGAAAAAAAGACAGTCTCTTCAACAAATGGTGTTGGGAAAATTGAACAGCCACAAGCAGAAGAATGAAACTGGACCATCGTCCTATACCACACACAAAAATAGACTCCAGATAGATGAAAGACCTCAATGTGAGACAGGAATCCATCATAATCCTTGAGGAGAACACAGACGGCAACCTCTTTGACCTCAGCCGCAGCAATTTCTTCCTAGAAACTTCCCCAAAAGCAAGGGGAGAAAGGGCAAAAATGAACTATTGGGACTTCATCAAGAGCAAAAGCTTTTGCACAGCAAAGGAAATGGTCAACACAACCAAAAGACAACTGACAGAATGGGAAAAGATACTTGCAAATGACATATCAGATAAAGGGCTGTATCCAAAATCTATAAAGATCTCATCATATGCAACACCCAAAGAACAAATAATCCAATCAGGAAATGGGCGGAGGACATAAACAGACATTTCTGCAAAGAAGACACCCAAATGGCCAACAGACAGATAAAAAAGTGCTCAACATCACTTGGCATCAAGAAAATACAAATCAAAACTACACTGAGATACCGTCTCATACTAGTCAGAATGGCTAAAATTAACAAGTCAGGAAACATCAGGTGTTGGCAAGGATGCAAAGAAAGGGAAACCCTCCTACACTGTTGGTGGGAATGTAAGCTGGTGCAGCGACTCTGGAAAACAGCATGAAGGTTCCTCATGAAATTGAAAATAGAGCTACCCTATGACCCAGCAACCACACTACTCAGTATTTACCCTAAAGATACAAATGTAGGTATCCAAAGGGACACGTGCATCCAAATGTTTATAGCAGCAATGTCCATAACAGCCAAATGATGGAAAGAACCTAGATGTCCATCAACAGATGAATGGATAAAGAAGATGTGGTATATACGCACAATGAAAGAAGATGGGATTGGGAGGGAGACAAACCATAAGTGACTCTTAATCTCACAAAACAAACTGAGGGTTGCTGGGGGGAGGGGGTTTGGGAGAAGGGGGTGGTATTATGGACATTGGGGAGGGTATGTGTTTTGGTGAGTGCTGTGAAGTGTGTAAACCTGGTGATTCACAGACCTATACCCCTGGAGATAAAAATATATGTTTATAAAAAATAAAAAATTATATTAAAAAAATAATAATAAAATAAAATAAAATATATACGCACAATGGACTACTATGCAGCCATCAAAAGAAATGAAATCTTGCCATTTGCAATGACGTGGATGGAACTAGAGGGAGGGTATTATGCTGAGTGAAATAAGTCAATCAGAGAAAGACAATTATGATATGAGCTCTCTGATATGAGAAATTTGAGAGGCAACTTGGGGGGTTTGGGGAGTAGGAAAGGAAAAAATGAAACAAGATGGGACCGGGGAGGGAAACAAACTTAATCTCAGGAAACAAACTGAGGGTTGCTGGTGAAGAGGGAGGTGCAAGGGATGGGGTGGCCGGGTGATGAACACTGGGGAGGGTATATGCTATGCTGAATGTTGTGAATTGTGTAAGACTAATGAACCATAGACCTGTACCCCTGAAACAAATAATACATTATATGTTAATTTAAAAAAAAGGACTGAGAGATGGTGAAATCAACCCAATTAACTGAGAGGATAAAATGTGATGGCAGGAAAATAAAAAGAGATGTCCAGACAATAACTAAATGAACGTTCACAGAAGCATTATTAATGGCCAAAAAGTGGAAACAACCCAAAGGTGCATCAAATGATGAATGAACAACAGTTTTAGCCCACAATGGAGTACTGTTTGATAATAAGGAATGAAGCACTGATATATGCTATGACACAGATGAACCCCAAAAACATTAAGCGAAGGAAGCTAGTCATAAAGGACCACACATTGTGTGATTCCCCATATATGAAATATTCAGAATGGGCAACTCTATAGAGGCAGAAAGTAGACTGGTGGTTGCCTGAGCCTGGGGGCAAGGATTAAGGGTTTCTTTTCAGGGTAATTAAAATGTTCTACTTGATGGCAGTAATGGTTGCCCAACTCTATCAATATACCCAAACATTGAACTACAAATATTAAATGGGTGAACTGTATGGAATGTGCATTCCATCTCAATACAGCTTTTAAAAAAATCCAATCGCAAGGCCAAGATAATTTTCTTAATTCTCTCTTTTGGGTATATATAGTATACATGATCTAAATATTTCTGTGCATTTATTATATATTAAAAAGGAAAAGAAAATGAAGGAAATGCCTAAGTTCAACTGGTTTGTGAAATCACTTTTCTGTACAAGTTATCCTGAAATCAGTACAGATTCTGTATCCATTCAAAAAAAGAAGATGAGAAATAAGACAATTTTCTGAAACATTCTATTAAAGATTATCTTCTGCTTTTACATGGCTTAGCTCATGATGGTAACAGAGAGATCATTTAAAAACATTATTTAGCACACCTGGGTGGCTCAGTTGTTCAAGCATCCAACTCAGGATTTTATCTCAGGTCATGATCTTATGGGTCATGGAATCAAGCCAGCTTGGGGCTCTCTGCTGGGCAGGGGTCTGCTTGAAATTCTCTCCATCTCCCTCTGCCTCTCCAACCGCCCCACCATAAATAAATAAATAAGTCTTTAAAAAAATTATTTAGTAGGAAAAAAAGTCCCAATTTCTGTGAAGAATGATGTATAAGTTTCAACTTTCCTAAGGGTAACTACCATAAGAAAAACATGTATAAAACAAATAACAGAATGAAAGTCAAAGTTTAAGAAATAAGTATATTGTGAAGATACTAAAATTATACTAAATTAATTATAATGAAAAAGAGAAGGAAGTGGTCCATGGAAATAAGCATCCTAAAACACTTCATATTATTTAACCAACTACAGATTAACTTGACATGTTACATTTCATACATACCTGATTCTTACTCTGAGCCAGTTTTTCCTTTAAGTCTTTTACCTCATCTTCTAAATTTGTACAACAACGTGATTTCACCTCCAGTGAAGCCTCTGACATAGACAGTGTTTTTAGGGTATTGGCCAGTTCTTCTTGAAGTTGTCTCATAGAAGCCTAATAAGACATTTCTGTTACTGGTTTTATAAATCATCTTACTATTAAGATATGTTAACAATATATAACTTTAACCTATTTACCTGGAAAATTTCACTACAAACATCGATTCATCTCCTTTTCCTAACATGTACACATTATGGCTGTTTAATGAATTTGGTTAAATACACAAAAAGATGTTATCTGCCTAGTCAGTATTATGTTACTTAGTTAATTAATTCAGCCCCACTACCCTTTCCTTGTAGGTGAATTTTCCCAAAGCTTCCCAATCGACTGAAGTCTCAAAAAGAAATGGGTATATAGGTGGGACTAGCATTGGTAAATTCTACAGTATGAAATGTTTTCCTTCTTTTTTATTAGAGGCTTCAATTAATGTCAGAGTTCCTCACATGTTCAATCCTCTGCTCAAATCCTTTTAATAGATAACTATCTCAGAACATAAGTGAAGTCATTCTAATGGCCTTCAAGACCCTAGATGACCTGGCTTTCACCTCTCTCCCTGACCTCCATTCCTGCTACACAAGAATTCTGCCACCCCTCATTAATCTGAAAATGGAGATCCAATGCCCAGTTAATAAATTACAGAGATACAATTCTCTTTCTGTTGGATAAACTTAGGCCCAAATGATAGTAACTGAGATTTGAAATGAGCAAATTATTTGTAAAATAGCTTAAAAAATTATAAATAGCAGTGGGAAGATTAAATCAAATATAGTTTTGCTAAAGCTCATCACAATTGCCCCAAATTATGATTTAATGAAAAGGAAGGGCCTTCAAAGGATTGAAAGGTCATAAGGATACACGATTTCAGACTAAAAATTCAAATTTACATAAATAATAAAATCGAGCCAACCTAAAATGTATATAAAGGTACTATGTATAGTTTGCATAAATGTACACATATATTAAAGTATATATGTATATACATATATACATATATTTATACTTATAAATATATACCTGTATATATGGATAAAAAGTACTGAGATACTGTACTTTTTATTCAGTTCACTTGGGAAATCTGGAGCTAACTGTCAAGTTAATCCACTTAATTGAATCTCAATTTCAAAATATGCATGCTTTAAAAATCCTCTATGTTTGCAGTGTTGGCTTTTAAAATATATATACATATATACATGGAGAAAATATATATATACAAACACATATATATACATATATATACATATATACATATACATATATACATATATTTTATATATAATATATATATTTTTTATTTTATATTTTATAAATATATATTTAAAAAAGTAAAAGTTTAAGAGAACTTAAAAAAAATGTTCAAAAGAAGTAGCCTTTTTAAATACAAGGATTTTTATCCTACATGAACACAAATTTTAATAAAAATGACAGCTAAATTTGTCATAGATATACAGGTAGATATAGTATGTGAAATAAAATTTTTTTACAAAACACTTAACTAATTCCATCATAGTCTCAAGGTGATTTAGCCTATATTTTAATATAAAAGATCCAAAACTGGGGTGCCTGGGTAGCTCAGTTGGTTAAGTGTCCTACTCTTGGTTTCAGCTCGGGTCATGATCTCAAGGTTTTAAGATCCAACCCTGAGTCAGGCTCTGCACTCAGAGTCTGCTTGAGATTCTTATCCCTCCTTTTCCCTCCCCCTCTACACATCCCCTACTCATGCTCTCTCTCTCTAAAAATAAATGAAATATTTTTTTAAAAATAGCCAACATGCATATTTATTTCAATTTACCCTCCATCCCTTCATTCAGAAAATACACATAGGGTTTATATGAGAAACCAAGAATTCCAATAAATTAATGATTTTAGCTATAAATATCATAGTTCCTATTAGTATAAAACTAAATTTTTCATCTATTTTATACCTAAGTAATATACATTAAATCAAAGGGATATTATAAATAATAGTGATGGAAATATGCAATTTTTATCAAAGACTTACCTGATTGACATTATTTCTTAGATTCCTCAATTCCACATCTAGTGCTGTAAGATTAAATTCAAGTTCTTGTTTCGTTTCAACTTCTTTCTTATACTGCTCTTCTCTTTTTGTTAGTTCCTCCTGAATTCTTCCATATAACATTTCAGCATTTACTCTTTTTTGTATTTCTTGTTTTAGAGTAAATCTGCAAATAAATGTGCTTATTTTAAAATTTGTTTTGTAAACAATAAAAAGCTCATGTTATGATCTGGTGCCACATATGCTCGTTTATTATCCAAATGAAATTTCTATGTTCTCAATTATTTTCCTTTCTAGGGCTCATGTTTGTAATTTCTCACTTCAATCTCTTCCAAAAGACATATATAGTTGAAAAGAAGCAATGAAAAAGCATTATGCTGCTTAGTACTAGTATCTCTGGAAGACATCTCTGGGAGATACTGTAGGGAAAGGAATTTTGAAATTATTCAAGAAAGAATGGAAAATTATTGTTTTTTCCACATACTAGTAATTACTCCTCCATTAGAAAAGATAATTTAGGCCGGCCGCCGCCGCGACCCTGCGAGCTCCGCCGGCCCCGGGATGTTGCTCCGGCCGCGGCGGCCGCCCCCGCCCGAGCCCCCCGCGCGCCCCGCGCCCCCGCGCCGGCATCGCCAGCCAGCCCGGACCCCGAGCCGCAGCGGGCCGGGGGCGCGCCGGGAACCCCGCCGGGGCGGCCCGCCTCACCCGGCGCGCTGGCGGCGTCCGCGTCCCCCGGGTCCCCCGGCCTCCCCGGGTCGCCCGAGTCCCCGGGCTCGGCGCAGCGCACGCCCTGGAGCGCCCGCGAGACGGAGCTGCTGCTGCTGGGCACGCTGCTGCAGCCGGCCGTGTGGCCCGCGCTGCTGCTGGACCGCCGCCAGGCGCTGCCCACCTGCCGCCGCGTGTCGGCCGCGCTGGCCCGCCAGCAGGTGCGCCGCACGCCCGCGCAGTGCCGCCGCCGCTACAAGTGCCTCAAGGACAAGCTCCGTGACGCGCAGGGCCAGCCGCCCGGGCCCTTCGACGCACAGATCCGCGAGCTCATGGGGCTGCTGGGCGACAACGGAAACCCGCGCGGCGGCCGCCGCCGCTCCCCGAGGCCCGGGAGCCCCCCGCGCGGACGCCGCCCGGCCCCCGCCGTGCCCTTCTCGCCCGCGGAGCCAGACGTCCCGCCGCCGGCGGCCACGCGCGGCCCCGAAGCGGACCGGTCCTGGACGCTCAGGTTCAGCCCGACCCCGCCCAAGTCTGCGGACGCCCCTCGAGCTCCCGGCTCCCCGACGGCGACGGCGCTCTCCATGGCCAGCCCCGCGTCGGGCTGGCCCGAGGACCGCGCGCCTTTCCGCGTTCCGGGATCCCTGCCGCCGCCGGTTCTGGACCCCGCCCAGGAGGATCCAGACTCGCTGCCCAGCCGCCCGGAGGACCACGCGCCACTGCAGTCCGCAGCCCCGTCGCTGAATGCAGCCCTCCTGCAGACCCTGGGGCACCTGGGCGACATCGTGGCCATCCTGGGCCCCCTGCGCGACCAGCTGCTGACCCTGAACCAGCACGTGGAGCAGCTGCGCGGCTCCTTCGACCAGACCGTGTCCCTGGCCCTGGGCTTCATCTTAGGCAGCGCCGCGGCGAGCGAGGGGTCCTAATGGACCCCCGAGAGTGAGGCCTGGCCTGCACCCGTCCCTTCTGTAGCACCGTGTACCCTGTGCCCTGACCCCACTCTGTGACCCCCCCTACTCCAAATTTAGGTATGTTCAATAAAAATTGTTAATTTCTAATTTTAAAAAAAGATAATTTAGTTACTATTTAAAAAGAGAAGTTCCTGTCTCACACGGAGGTCTTTTATCCATTTTGAGTTTATCTTTGTGTATGGTTTAAGAGAATGGTCGAGTTTCATTCTTCTACATGGATAAAAGACCTCAATGTGAGACAGGACTCCATCAGAATACTAGAGGAGAACATAGGCAGTAATCTCTTCGATATAAGCCACAGCAATTCTTTCAAGATATTTCTCCAAAGGCAAAGGAAACAAAAGTGAAAATGAACTTTTAGGACTTCATCAAAATCAAAAGCTTCTGCACAGAAAAGGAAACAGTCAGGAAAACAAAGAGACAACCCACGGAATGGGAGTAGATATTTGCAAATGACAGTACAGACAAAAGGTTGATATCCAGGATCTATAAAGAAGTCCTCATACTCAACACACACAAAAGAGACAATCATAACAAAAAAATGGGCAGAAGATATGAACAGACACTTCTCCAATGAAGACAAACAAAAGGCTATCAGACACATGGAAAAATGTTCATCATCACTAGCCATCAGGGAGATTCAAATTAAAACCACATTGAGATACCACCTTACACCAGTTAGAATGGCCAAAATTAGCAAGACAGGAAACAACATGTGTTGGAGGGCATGTGGAGAAAGGGGAACTCTCTTCCACTGTTGGTGGAAATGCAAGTTAGTGCAGCCACTTTGGAGAACAGTGTAGAGATTCCTCAAGAAATTAAAAATACAACTTCCCCATGACCCTGCAAATGTACTATTGGGTATTAACCCCAAAAATACAGATGTAGTGAAAAGAAGGGCCATCTGTACCCCAGTGTTTATAGCAGCAATGGCCACGATCGCCAAACTGTGGAAAGAATCAAGATGCCCTTCAACGGGCGAATGGATAAGGAAGGTGTGGTCCATATACACTATGGAGTATTATGCCTCCATCAGAAAGGATGAATACCCAACTTTTGTAGCAACATGGACGGGACTGGAAGAGATTATTCTGAGTGAAATAAGTCAAGCAGAGAGAGTCAATTATCATATGGTTTTACTTATTTGTGGAGCATAACAAATAGCAAGGAGGACAAGGGGTGTTAGAGAGGAGAAGGGAGTTGGTGTAAATTGGAAGGGGAGGTGAATCACGAGAGTCTATGGACTCTGAAAAACAATCTGAGGGGTTTGGAGGGGCAGGGGATGGGAGGTCAGTGTAGCAGGTGGTGGGTATTATAGAGGGCATGGATTACATGGAACACTGGGTGTGGTGCAAAAATAATGAATACTGTTATGCTGAAAATAAATAAAAAATACATTAAAAATATAAAAAATAAAAGAAAAAAACAAATTAATTTTTAAAAAATGTATGTGAAAAGCCTTCTGTTGAAGATTATACATGTGAATTTGGACTGTAGCTCTATAACAGAAACATATGGATTATTTTGGAGAAAATGGTCTATAGCAAATTTTCAGTTTTAGATAACAGAATACTCAAATATACAGCTTGCCAATTCTCATCGCAGGTGACACTCAAATTACACACTTATACATCTTTTTTCTTTTTTTAATTTATTTTTCATTTATTTTCAGCATAAAGTATTCATTATTTTTGCACCACACCCAGTGCTCCATGCAATCTGTGCCCTCTATAATACCCACCACCTTGTACCCTGACCTCCCACCCCCCGCCCCTTCAAAACCCTCACATTGTTTTTCAGAGTCCATAGTCTCCCATGGTTCACCTCCCCTTCCAATTTCCCCCAACTCCCTTCTCCTATCTCCCCATGTCCTCCATGCTATTTGTTATGCTCCACAAATAAGTGAAACCATATGATAACTGACTCTCTCTGCTTGACTTATTTCACTCAGCATAACATATAATGTATTATTGGTTTCCCCTATTATCCATTTAATAAATCATTTGAAAACTCTTTTTATAACAACACAGGATCTATATTAAGTAAATAATAAAGAGTAATATGTGCTTGCAGCATAGACTTTTGAATTACTTTCATCAACATATAAGAGAGATGCTGAAAAACTTAGCAGTAATCATTTTCTATTTCACCTTTTAATCACACATATGTTTAAAACTAGTTTTTAAATTTTTTTCTGTCTTGAGAAAAATGGCCATTTTCTATTCTGTTGATGGACATATAAATTAATATAAAATTTCGTGACAACATTTTAAAAATAGGATCAAAGATGTTCTTTAAAAATTTTTATACTTTAACAACACTACATTTAAGAATTTATTCCGAGTAACCAGAAATGTAGAAACAGATTTATATAAAAAACATTCCTTACAGCATTAATTAAAGTATAGAAAAATGGGGGTAAAAAACCCAAAATTCAATTTGGTAAATAATGAGGTTTCCACATAATGGGTTTCTATATGGTCATTAAGATTATGATTTGGAATATTCATTAAATTATTAAAAGTATTCACTATTAAGAACTTGCTATATTATTTTGAAGAATCTCATACTTCACAATACTAAAGAAGTTTTCTTCCCTATAAAATCCAAGGTAAGTTAGCAATTTCAAAACATCTATGCATCTGTAGATAAAATAATTCAAGGGGTGCCTCGTTGGCTCAACTGGTAGAACATGTGACTCTTGGTATCACTCTTGACTTCAAGCCCTACATATATTTTGTGTGAGCCTATTAAAAAAAAAAAAACCACACAAGGTAAATAGTACAAGTATTTCCTTAAAACCAAGATATCATACCTCAAACTGCAGAGTTCATCCTCCCATTTTATTTTTTGAAGCTCCAACTTAGATATGATTTCTTTTGTCTTTGATAGATTCTTTTGTAGTCCCTTAGCCATATTTTCCATTTTTTTATTTTTTCTTTTAAGTTGTTCACATTGATCTTTTTTAAATTTTATTAGTCTTTCATATGAAAGAACCACATTCTGGGTTTTCAATAAACTGACAGAATCTACATCAGAGAAAAAACAAAAACAAATAAAATATATAGGGCACCTGGGTGGCTCAGCTGGTTAAGCATCTGACTCTTGGTTTCAGCTCAGGTCATACATAATCCCAGAGTCGTCGTATCGAGCCCTGCATTGGGCTCCACTCAGCACAGAGTCTGCTTGAGATTCTATCCACCCTTCCTCCCTCCTGCTCTGTTCTTTCCCACACCCCCAGTCATGTTCGTTCTCAAATAAATTAATTAAATATAAAAAAAGAAAATTAAATAAAATATATGAGTACTTTTTGCATATAAAAGACTGTATGCTTTCACATTCACTCATTCATACATTAAACAAATATATATTGAATGATTTCAATATCAAATATATTACTGGGATGCCTGGGTGTCTCAGTTGGTTAAGCATCTGCCTTCAACTCAGGTCATAATCCCAGGGTCCTGGGATCAAGCTCTACATTGGGCTCTCCACTCAGTGGAGAGTCTGCTTCTCCCCCTGTCCATGCCCCTCCCCCTGCTTATGCACTCTGTCTCTTAAATTAATAAAATTTTTTAAAAAGCAAAACATATTACACTAAGCTCTGCAGATCTCTGGCTTTTATTTAGCTTAAAGTCTAGTGAAGGAGAACACAATTATAAATTCAGATAGTTCCTATAATAAAAGAGTTCTATGACCACATAACATAACTTGATCTATGGTAAGAAGGGAAGATTTCCCTGAGGAACTATTCTGAGAAATGAAGGAGGAGCAGGAAGCATGTGAGCAAACGAGGAAGGAGAGCATTAAAGACAGTCTACAGCATGTGCCAAAGTTCTATTGCAATCTGCTTCTGGCCATGATGGAATAACAGGTACTGATTTATCTTCCTACCTGAAAAAAGCCAAACAAAAACAGGTAAAATACACTTTAAAATCATTTTCAAAGGAATTCAGGCAATGAAGGACAATGATCCCTGAAAACATAGGAAGTTAGCCTAACACATACCTGAGCTCACTGCCTTGGGACAATTTCCAGGCCATGACACAGGTGAAAAAACGGACAAACTCCACCAGACTCCCTGAGTTGAGGTGATGAAACTGAGTCTGAGGAAACTAAGACAGATGAGATCAGAGGTCAAAGCCCTGGTGAGGAGAAAGCAGAACAAAGAAAGAACCCTGGAGATCAGAAGAGTAATAACCAATGCATGCCCGTAAGGAAATCTCCTGCGACCGCGGGAAAGATCCATCTAGAAAGAGCAGAGGAAACCCTTCCTGGAGCTCACATAGCACCAGGGGCAGTATCTATCCCCATTAGCCATGCTGGAAAAACTCATAACCCGCAGCACAATGAGTAGAGTTAAGTAGGTCGTGCCTCAGCAGTGGGGAATTATGAGCTCTAGGCTGAACACTACTCTGGATTCACCTAACAATTCATAAAAGCAGAATGGGAAAGGATCAAACTGTTTGTCATTAACTGAGCTGTAACTCCAAAGAAAGCATAAAAAGGTAAGTGGAGGCATAGAAGCTAATTTTTGAAAAACCAAATAGCACTTACAGAGATGTAAATTATGTCAGACATGAAAAACACACTGGATTGTAATAAACACATATTAGACAGCTCAAAATAAAAGACTGAAATTTGACATCGGAAAACTGTGAGAAACTTAGAGTAACTAATATACAGTTCCCCAAAGAGGTAGAGGAAAGGAACAAGAAAAAATATTTGAAGAAAAAACGATGGAGGCATCTAAGTGGATTCGTCAGTGGGTGTCCACCTTCAGCTCAGGTCATGATCTCATGATCTCAGGGTCCTAGGATCAAGCCCGGTGTTAGACTCCCTGATTAGAGGGGAGTCTGATTCTCCCCCTCCTTCTGCCACTCCTCCCTGGCTCGTGAACTCTCTCTTTCTCCTTCTCTCTCTCAAATAAATGAATACAATCTTTTTTAAAAAAAGAAAAGAAAAAATGGCCAAAACCTTTCTAAACTTAATGAAAACTACAAACCCACAGATCTAGAAGGATCTGGCTAGGAGTGAAGAAAAGGAAGTAAACCTTTATAATTTTCTTAAACGACATATGATCTGTTATAACATTACTAGATGGAGGACTATGATGCTTAGGTCATATACTTTAGGCTCTAATCATCAAAATAGCAAAACTACAGAGTTACAGCTAGTAAGAAAAATACATACATACACACACACACACATAAATAAAACTAAATCATAAAAATTACTTGCTCAATCTGAAAGAAATCAGAAAAGAAGAGAATGCAATGAAGAACGGAAAGGACAAATTGAAGTCAAACAACATGATGACAGATTCAAATCGACTACATCAATAATCACATTAAATGAAAATGGTCTAAAAGCCTCAATGAAATGGCAGACATCAAAATGGATAAAAAAGGAAGACCCAGCTATCTGCCACCTATTAAAAAATGCATTTTAAATGTAAAAACTAAAAATGTGTTAAGAGGCCAGAAACATGACAGACCACACTAACACTGGGCAAAAGAAAGCTGAGCATGAGCGGTTACATTAATACCACACAAAATAGTTTTCAAAACAAAAAACATTAGCAGCAGTAAATAAGTTCATTTAATAATGATAAAACAGTCAACTAAAGGAAGCATAATAAACCTAAATGTTTATGCATTTATTAACAGGTTCAAAATACATAAAGTAAAATTGACAGAACTTCAGAGGAACAAGCAAATTCACAATTATAGTCTGAGATTTCAGTAGGCAGAAAATCAGCAAGGACATAGTAGACTTGACCACCACTGTTCTTCTCAAGCATCCATGGAACACTTACCGAAAGAGATGATATTCTGGATCATAAAATAAATTATAATAGGAGAAGTAAGTCAAAAGAACTGAAGTCATAAGAGTGTGTTTTATGACCACAAAGAAATCAAATTAGAAATCAAGAATAAAAATATCTCTGGAGAATACTCAAATATTTGCAAACTAATTAACACACATCTAAATAAACCCTGGGTCAGGGCGCCTGGGTGGCTCAGTCAGTTAAGTGTCTACCTTCGGCTCAGGTCATGATCTCAGGGTCCTGGGATCAATCCCCACTCTGGGATCCCTGCTTAGAGGGGAGTCTTCTTCCCCCCTCCCAATCATGCTCTCTCTCTCTCTCTCTCTCAAATAAATAAAATTTTAAATAACCCCTGGGTCAAAGAAGTAAAGAAAAAAGAAATTAGAAAATATTCTGAACTGAATGGAAATGAACATATAACACATAAGAATTTCTGGAATCTTGCAGTAGCAGCACTCACATGAACATTTATAGCACTGAATGTATGTACTAAAAAAGAAGAAAAGCCTCAAACTGATGACCTTTGGCTCCACCTTAAGAAATTAGTAAAATAGTAGTTTAAAAAAAGTTTGATAAACTTTGGTTATGTAGAAAAATCTGACAGAATTTTTTTAAAAGCTACTAAAACTAATAAGTAAACTTACTAAGTTCAAGAATAAACCTGGACCCATACCCTGTATCACAAATAAAAAAGAATTCAAAATGGGGGTCCTTGCATGGCTCAGTCAGTTAAGTGGCTGCCTTCAGCTCAGGTCATGATTCACGGGTCCTGGGATCAAGCCCCATGTCCAGCCCTCTGCTCAGCTGGGAGACTGTTTCTCCATCTCCCTCAGCCTGCCATTCCCCCTGCTCATGCTTTCTATGTCAAATAAATAAATAAATAAACAAATAGAATCTTAAAAAAAAAAAAAAAGAATACAAACTGGATCTCATGGATCACAGATCGAAATGTAAGACCTAAAACTATAAAACTTTGTTATTCAACTGAAAAACTTCTAAAAGAAAGCAGAGAGAAAACCTTTGACCTTGTGCTAGGCAAATATTTCTCATATAGGAACACCAAAAGCAAAAATTCATAAAATAACAAAGGTATAAACTGGACTTTATCAAAAAAGAAAAATTGCTCTTAAAAAGATATTGCTGAGAGAATGAAAAGTCATAGACTGAGAGAAAATCTCTGCAAAAAAAAATACAGGTGATAAAGGAACTATATCTAGAATATACAAAGAATTCTCAAAACTCAACAGGTAAGAAAACCCAATTTTTAAAATGACAAAGGATTTGGACAGTTCAAAGAAGATATACAGATGGCAAATAAGCCCACAAATATATGCTCAACATTATAAGTTATTAGGGAAATGTATATTAAAACCATAACGATACATATACTACAGTCCCATCAGAACATCTGAGATTTAAAAAACTGACAATACTAAGTGTTCATGAATATACATGGAGAAATCAGAACTCTCAGACATTGCTGGTGGGAATTGAAAATGGTGCAATTTACTTTAGAAAACCATTCGGCAGTTTCATAACGAGGGATTACAAAGAGACACGAGACTTAAGGGTTATTTACCTTCCTGAATTACAGTTATGGTTTCATATGCATATACATATGTCAAAACTATCAAATTATACACTTTATACATGTGCAGTTGTCCTAACTTAAGCTGTTGAGGGGAAAAAAGCTCTATTGTAAGGAAAAATATCTAAAACAGTGGCTGAGATATGGACAGAAGGATATGAAACAATCCAAGATGAGGCTGAGAACTGTGGTCTTTCATCCCAGAACGATGAGAGTAATAGCTAAGCTTTAAGCAAGGGGGTCACGTGATGAAATATAAATTTTTTAAAAATATATGGTAACTATGGTTGCAGAGTAGACCAAGATTCTGGGAGGTGGAATCACAAGGAAAACAGTCCCGAGATTGTTTCAGTATTCTAGGACAAATATAGTGGTAACCTGACCTTGGGTGAAGGCACAGAAGAGGAGAGTTAACACACATCAGGTGTGCCATTCCCATGATGAAAAGTATAGTGGAAATTACGGCTGTTTGCTAAGAGTATTCAACATTTCTCTATTTTCATATAAAATGTATTTCTGAGATGAGTAGCTCTATAACACATCAGTGTTGTATGGTACAGCACTAGACAAGAAGTGCACATATTACTATAGTAATGTACATACAAAGGCTTCATATTTACACAATGGTCTTACTTTTACAATACATACCATGCTGTTCAGTTAGCAACATGCAAGCCATATGATGACAGTCAGGCATGTGGAAATCCTCCGAAATTGTTTCAGATGACAAAGTTAAGTCATTGAAGTCATCCTTAGAATCAATTGTTTTTTTGACCTACAAATAAATAATACTACTTCAAAATGTTCCCTGAATATTGATAAAATATACGGAGTGTAGAGAGATGATAAATACACATATCTCTTTATAGGAGCAAAAAAAAAGGTACTTTCAAAAGGACTGATTTTTATCAAAACAACCTTTATCAATAGCTAGTGTTTCTGAACAACTTTTTCAAAGTATATGTCTGTACAACAAAGGCAGATTTTCTCTTTTTTCACTATACCTTTCCTAAAGTAATCTTTTATCATGGAATAATATTCCTGATAAACATTATTTATCAAAATAACATAATAAAATAAAAATTTAAAAATTAATAAAAAATTTTCTATATATATATTTACCTCTTCCTTGACACTAGACGTTTTCTTTGAAGATCTAAAAAAAAAAAACACAATTCTTTCCAGTCAAATATTAAATACTTAAATATAAGGAATATCTAAATCATATCTAAACTATATTATTAATAATGTTAACAAAGCACTAAATTCAGATCAAACTGAGCAAAGGAAAATCATGACATTACTTGCATTATTTGATACAAAGAAATATACCACATTTTTGTTGTCATTTTCAATAAATCAAGCTTTTACTGGTTCTAAAAACTATTTGGAAACTTCAAGTTAAGTTCTGATATGGAAGAAACCCTTTTTAAATAATCATGATATTAGTGTTTTGAGGATCTATTGTGTAAGTACTATGCATTTTTATGAAAACTTCACATGTTTTAAAGCTATTTTAAGCCTCACAACAATCTTACAAAACATAGGTAATTATATTAGGTATTTTACACAGGAAGAAAATGAGGCACAGAAAAATGTAACTTCCCAAAGCTAGTACAGGTGGTCAGGGGTAGACCCAGAATTCAAATCCAGGAAATGTGCCTTCAAAACACGTGTTTTACAGCATATGGTGAAAGTAATATTTAAGTGTTTTTAAGTAATCGGATAGCAAATGAATCCATTAGTATTCCAATTTTAGCTATAATTGTAATAATAATTCATAAATCTTAACCATTTTTTAAATAAAAAGACTACATATGTAGGCAATATTGAAAATCTACTTTCAAACAACTCAAGATTTGCTTCTTCTACAGAAGCTGAACAATGGGCATTCATTTATTCATTCAACTGTTTACTCGCAAACAGACACTTATTGAGTATACTATATATGTGTCAATGACACTGTTGGTAGAGGAATCTTCGGCTTTTGTAATTTAGAACTTTATAAACCAAAAGTAATAATCTATGATAGATTGATAAATAAAATCTTCCCCCTTCCCCCAGAATCTAAAGAAATGTTAAGTAAATATAACCAGATAATTCAAAGTCCCTAATAAATCCATAACCATTCATGATACTGTCAAAGGCACTGAATATCTAAAATTATCAAGGAATGGGGGTGCCTGGGTGACTCAGTGGGTTAAAGCCTCTGCCTTCAGCTCAGGTCATGACCCCAGGGTCCTGGGATCAAGTCCTGCATTGGGCTCTCTGCTCAGCAGGGAGCCTGCTTCCCTTCCTCTCTCTCTGCCTACTTGTGATCTCTCTCACTCTCTCTCTCTGTCAAACAAATAAAATCTATAAAAAAACAAAAGCTAATGTTTTGGGGAGCCTGGGTGGCTCAGTTGGTTAAGCCACTGCCTTTGGCTCAGTGGCCTTCTCCCCTCTTATGCTCTCTCTTACTCTCTATCCCTCTCTCTTAAATAAATGCTCGACATTTATCTTATACCATACACAAAGATAAACTTGAAATGGATCAAAGACCTCAATGTGAGGCAGGAATCTATCAAAATCCTAGGGGAGAACATAGGCAGTAATCTCTTCGACATAGGCCACAGCAGCTTCTTTTAAGACATGTCTCCAAAGGCAAAGGAAACAAAAGTGAAAATGAACTTTTTGGGACCTCCTCAAGAAAAAAAAGTTTCAACAAATGAAACAATCAACAAAACAAAGATACAACCCATGGAATAGGAGAAAATATTTGCAAATGACACTACGGACAGAAGGCTGATATCCAAGACCTAATAAAGAACTCCTCAAACTTAACACACAAACAAACAGAAAATCACATCAAAAAATGGGCAGAGACATGAACAGACACTTCTTCAAAGAAGACATACAAATGGCTAATGGACACATGAAAAAATGGTCATCTTCACTAGCCATCAGGGAGATTCAAACCAAAACCACATTGAGATACTACCTTACACCAGTTAGAATGGCCAAAATCAACAATACAGTAAACAACAAGTGTTGGAGAAGATGTGGAGAAAGGGGAACCCTCTTACACTATTGGTGGGAATGCAAGTTGGTACAGCCACTTTGGAGAACAGTGCAGAGATTCCTTAAGAAATTAAAAATAGAGCTTCCCTATGACCCTGTAATTGCACTACTGGGATTTACACCAAAGATACAGATGTAGTGAAAAGAAGAGCCATCTGTACCTCAATGTTCATAGCAGCAATGGTCACAATCCCCAAACTGTGCAAAAAGCCAAGATGCCCTTCAACAGACAAATGGATAAAGAAGATATGGTCCATATATACAATGGAATATTATGCCTCCATCAGAAAGGGTGAATACCCAACTTTTGTATCAACATGGATGGGACTGGAGGAGATCATGCTGAGTGAAATAGGTCATGCAGACAGAGCCGATTATCATATGGTTTCACTTATTTGTGGAGCAAGTAATAACATGGAGCACATTGGGAGATAGAGAGGAAAAGTGAGTTGGAGGGAATTGGAGGGGGAGACAAACCATGAGAGTGGTGGACTCTGAGAAAAAAACTGAGGGTTTTGGAGGGGTTGGGGTGGGGGGTTGGTTGAGCCTGGTGGTGGGTATTAAGGAGGGCACAAATTGCAGGGAGTGCTGGGTGTGGTCCATAAAAAATAAATATTGGAGCACTGAGAAAAAATTAAATTTTAAAAAATCCTTTAAAATATTTTTAAAAGATTTAATAAACTGATGTTTTCTAATAATTTTACTGGTAAAGAATAAAAAACCAGTTTTTTGTAAAATTCTGCTAGCCATCTCAATTCATTTATTAGTTCACAGAACAGTTATGAAGTCCAACCATATATAAACAAATACACATCCCTTGCTTCAAAGATTGATAAATATACAATTACAATACAATGTCTTTGTGGCAACAAAATAGCTGTGGACCTCTTTGTAGGAGCTGTGGAACCAAGCATCATAAACCAAGGAACCTAGGAAAACTCTTGCCTACCCATGCATCAGATAACAGACAAACTCACTACAGTCCCAGCTACAGAGCCAGCAATAGCCCACAGACTGGCTCCAGCCCCTTCCTCTCAACCACATCTGGGAGCCCTTGGAACACACTTAGATAATCACCCATTGAAGAGAGAGCCTTTTTGGAAAACTAGATTTCTTACAGTAAAGTTCCAGCACACCACTAGAGCAAAAACAAAGCAAAACAGGTTTGGATACACTGGAAAGGTAGTCATTAAAGACTACTTCAAATGCAAAGACAGCAATGTAAAACTTCAAAGAATATAAAAAGTCAAGGAAATATGATACCACAAAATGATCACAATAATCTTCCAATAATTGATCTCAAACACATGAAGATCAGTAGTTTATCCAAAAAAGAATTCAAAATAGCAGTTTTAAGTAAACTCAGTGAGCTACAAGAAAACACAAAAAGCCAATTCAGGAGTGCCTGGGTGGCTCAGTCTGATAAGCGCCTGACCTTTGATTCTGTTTCAGGTCATGGCCGCAAGGTCATGAGATCCACCCCTGCATCGGACTTGTGCTAGGTGCAGTCTGCATGTCCCTCTCCTTCTCCCACTCACCCGGCTCACACACATGCTCTCTCTAAAATAAATAAATAAACAAACAAATAAAATCTTAAAAAACAAAAAAAGCCAGTTCAATAAGATGAGAAAAATACTAGAAGAACGAAATGAGAAGTTTAATAAAGAGTAGGAAGGGCACCTGGGTGCTCAGTCAGTTAGGTGTCTGACTCTTGGTTTTAGCTCAGGTCATGACCTCAGGATTATGGGATTGAGCCCCAGGTCTGCTTGACATTCTCTCTCCCTCTCTCTATCCCACCCCCAACCTGATCTCTTTCACTTTCTTTCTCAATAAATAAATAAAACATGTATTTTTTAAAAGAGCTGGAAATAGTTAAAAAAATAACTAAAAATTTCTGGAGCTGAATAATATAGTGAATGAAATGGAAAAAAGCAATAGAAATCACTGACAAGGGGTGCCTGGGTAGCTCAATCGGTTAAGCGTCTGCCTTCAGCTCCCGTCATGATTTCAGGGTTCTTGGATCCAGCCTGGCATCAGGCTCCCTGCAGGGATCCTGCTTCCCACTCTCTCTCTGCCTGCTTCTCTGCCTATGTGTGATCTTTCTTTCTCTGTCAAATAAATAAAAATAAAATCTTTTTAAAAAGAGAGAGAGAGAAAAAAGAAATCACTGAGAGGAAAATGGATCAAAAAAAATCTTGTGAATTTAAAGTTTTCAAATTTTACAACTTTCAAATTATCCAATCAGTGGAGAACAAAGAAAAAAGAAAGAAAAGAATGAGAAAAGCCTATGTGATTTTGGGATACCACTAAAAGAAACAACATGTAAATTACTGCAGTTCCAGAAGGAGCAAAAGGGAGAAAAAGACATAAAGCTTAAAGAAGTCATGGGTGAGAACTCTCAAACCTGGGGAAACATTTGGAATCCAAGTTTATGGAGCTCAGTCATCAAAAAAACTAATTAAAGAGATTTTCTCCAAAACACATTATAATAAAACCATCAAAAATCAAAATAAAGAGAGAATCATAAAAGCAGCAAGAGAAAAGAAGCTTGTCACCTACGAGTGAACCCTCATAAGGCTATTAGCAGTTTCTCAGCAGAAACCTTATATGCCAGGAGAAGAATAGGATTATATATTCAAAATGCTGAGAGAGGGGCGCCTGGGTGGCTCAATGGGCTGGGCCTCCACCTTCAGCTCAGGTCATGATCTCTGGGTCCTGGGATTGAGCCCCACATCGGGCTGTCTGCATGGGGGGAGCCTGCTTCCCCCTCTCTTCAGCCTGATGTTCTGCCTACTTGTGATCCCTCTCTCTGTGTCAAATAAATAAAATCTTGAAAAAAATGCTGAGAGAAAAGAACTGCCAACCAAGAATACTTTACTGAGCAAAATTATCCTATAGAAATCAATCAAATCAAATCAGTAAGTTTGATACACATTAACAGAATGAAAAAAATTACATGATCATCTCAATATATGCAGAAAAAGCATTTGACAAAATTCAACATCTTTTCATGATAAACACTCTCAATAAAGTGGGTACCAAAGTATCATACCTGAACATAATTAAGACCACATAGGAAAAACCCACAGCTAACATCATACTCAGTGGCAAAACACTGAAAGTTTTTCCTCTAAGTTCAAGAATAAGACAAAGGCACTCACCTTACCACTTGTATTCAACATCAGACTAGATAAATAAATGAAAGGCATCCAGATCAGAAAAGAAGAAATCAAATTGTCTTTGTCTGCAGAGGATCTGATCTTACATATAGAAAATCCTGAAGATACCACTAGCAAAGATGGAACTAGCAAAGATGAAGGATGCAATATCCACATATACAAATCCATTACATTTCTATACATTAACCCAAAAAATCTGAAAAAGAAATTTAAAACTACCATTCACAAAAGCATCAAAAAGAACAAAATACTTAGGAATAAACTTAACCAACGAGGTGAAAGATATGTACACTAAAAACTATGAGACTTTGATCAAAGAAACATCAGACACAAATAGGAAGATAACTCATTATTTATAGCTTAGAAAAATCAACATTAAATAACCACATGACTCAAAGCTATCTGTAGATTCAAGGCAATCCTTGTCAAAATTCCAGAGACATTTTTCAGAGAAATAGGAAAAAGAATCCTTAAATTTATATAGAACAAAAAGCACCCCAAATAAGCAAATCATTCCTGGGAAAGAATAAAGCTGGAAGCATCACACTTCCTGTTTTCAAACTGTTACAAAGGTATAAAAATCAAAATAGGATGACCTTTCATTAAAAAAAAAAAACCACAAAACCCAAAGAAAAAGAATCAAGAACTGGACAATAAACCCATGAATGTAGTCAACTAAAATTTGATGAGGGAGCTGAGCACACTCAAGGAAGAAAAGATAATCTCTTCAATAAATGGTCCTGAGAAAATTGGATATTCAAATGCAGAGAATGAAACCGGACCCCTAACTTACACCACTCACAAAAATTAACCAAAACTTAAATATATAACCTTAAACCATAAAACTCCTACAAGAAAACAGGGGGAAATCTCCCTGATATTGCCAACATTGATGTTGGCAATGATTTTGCATGTGAAATCAAAAGTACAACCAACAAAAGCAAAAACAGTGGAACAAGCAATGTTTCTGCATGGCAAAAGAAACGAGCAACACTCTAGTTCCATTTACATTGAATATATAGGGGAAGGAAAGGAAAAAATAAGATAAAAACAGTGATGGAAGTAAACCGTAAGGGACTCTTAACTAGAGAAAAGAAACAGAGCTGCTGGAGGGGAGGTGGGCAGGAAGATGGTCTAAATGTGTGGTGGGCATTAGAAGATGGTCTAACTGTGTGGTGGGCTCATCACTTGTGAGGAGCACTGGGTGTTACATGCAAGTGATGAATCACTAAAGTCTACCCCTGAAACTAATAATACAATATATGTTAACTAAGTTGAATTTAAATAAAATCTAAAAAACAAAGCAGAAACAAGTAACATAATGAACAAGCAACCTACAGAATGGATGAAAATATATGTAAACCACACTATCTGAAAAAAAGGTTAATATGTAAAGTATATAAAAAATTCATACAATTCGACAGAAAAAAAACACAATTCAATTAAGAACTGGGCAAGGCATCTTAATAGACAGCTTTCCTCAGAAGATATTCAAATGGCCAACAGGACCAAAAAATGGGCTCGACATCACTATTCATCAGGGAAATGCATATCAAAACCATAATGATCTATCACTTCACACCTGTTAAAATGGCTTACATCAAAAAGGGAAGAGACACCACTGGCAAAGATGTACAGAAAAGGGAATCCTTACACACTGTTACAGGACTGTACACTGGTACAGCCACTGTGCAAAACAGTGTGGAGGTTCCTCAACAAACAAAAAAATAGAACTATCAGAATATCCAGTAATCCCATTTCTGGGAACATTCTGACAGAAATGAATCAGTATCTCAAAGAGGTATCTGTCCCTCTACATTTACTGCAGCATTATTTACAACAGCCAAGACACGGAAACGACCTATGTGCCCATCAGTGGATCCACTGATTTAAAAATGTGGTATACACTTACAATGGAATATTTTTAGCCACAAAAAAAAAAAAAGAGGGAAACCCTGCCATCTGCAACAACATGAATGAACCTTGAGGGAATTAAGTTAAGTGAAGGAAGTCACGCAAAAAGATAAATACCCTATGATCTGACTTACTCATGGAACCTTGAAAAAAATACAAAACACATTTATGGATTTGTGTTTGCCAGGGGTAGGAAGCTGAGGGAAATGGGTAGATATTGGCTAGAGGGTACAAACTTCCTGTTACAAGAAGAGTAAGATCTGAGGATCTAATGTACAGAATGATGGTTACAGTTAATAATACTGCTATATACTTAGAAGTTGCTAAAAGAGTTGTTAAAAAAGAAATGATAATTATGTGAGGTGATAGAGCTATTAACACTATTGCATTTTACAATATAAAAGTATATTAAAGTAATACAGGTATACCTTACATTTACACAGTTATCTGTCAATTATACCTCAAAAAATCTGCACAAAATTCAACAATACTCAGATGTCAAAAATAGCAATAATGTGCTTAATTTTGTTTGAAAATAAAATTATTTGGGGGTGCCTGGGTGGCTCAGTCAGATAAGGTCTGCCTTCAGCTCAGGTCATGATCTCCAGGTCCTGGGATCGAACCCCAAATCAGGCTCCCCACTAAGCTTCTCCCTCTCCCTTTGCCCCTCCTTCCTGCTCATACTTTCTCTCTCACAAATAATTTCTTGTTAATTTTCTTAAAGAAAATGATTTGGTAACTTTTGTATACTTTTAGCTTACTATTTAATCCTAATATAAAAGCTAGATTTACTAATACAAAATTATAATTACTTTTTCATAGACTAAATGCATGCAAGAGAATATTATTAGCATATACCTACATAAACGCACAAAAAGACTAAATTTCCCACAAGAGATTATTAATTTGGGAATTGAGCATGAGCCCCTAAGAGCACTGTAAACAAAAACAAAGCTAGCAATTATTGTTTTAAAACTGTTAAACAGAAAACTCTAATCCTACTCATGAGTGAAGTAAATACAATAAACAATAAACTACACAGGCAAAATAGCCAGTAGTAGAGGAGAAAAACTAAAGCAGAGAAATCCAATTTTGATGTGCTATAGGATAACTAACAAATCAGGATATTTCCTGAAATATAGGATAACCAAGAAAGGCCTTAATTTTTTTTAAGATTTTATTTATTTATTTGACAGAGAAAGAGATCACAAGTAGGCAGAGAGACAGACAGAGAGAGAGGGGGAAGCAGGCACCCCTGCTGAGCAGAGAGTCCTATGCAGAGCTCCATCCCAGGACCCCTGCATCATGACCTGAGCTGAAGGCAGAGATTCAATCCACTGAGTCACCCAGGCACCCTGAAAGGCCTTAATTTTTAAGCAAATCTTTAAAAAAAAAAGGAAGGAGCAAGTAGCAAGCAAGCCATATGAGAGCATTGATGGGAAAAGCACTCCAGAGTCAACAGCAAGTAGAGAGGTATGCTCAAAGTGTTTATAGTGAGCAAAAAAGAAAAAAAAAAAAAGAAAAACATTCAGTGTGCCTCAACAGAGTGAAAAGGACAGAAAATAGGAGTTCAGATCAAGGAGAGGTGGTAAACAATAGGGAGAGACCCGAGATGAATAGATCATGCAATGCCTTGTAGGTGTTAGAAAAAACTTCGGCACATACTCTGAGTGAAATCGGAGACAACTGGGCTTTGAGCAGAGGAAGACATAATCTGACTTGTGTTTTAAAAGATCCACTGTGTTTAGAATAAATGGAAAAAGAAAAGGCAAAAGAACAAACAAACAAGAAGACCAATTAGTTAATTATTACACTTATACAGACAACAGATGACAGTGGCTTGGTCATGGAGGATGTGCTTGGCTTCTGGATATATTTTGAAGGAAGACCTGACAAGATTTGCTGACAGAGTAGATGGGACATGTATGAAAAAGAAAAAGACAGGAGTCAAAGATGATACCAAGTTTTTTGGCAGAGCAACTAGAAGAATTGTCATTAACTTAATTGGGAAAGACAAGAAGGGAAGGTATAAGAAAGAATATCAGTAGTTCAATTTTGGACATGTTAAGTTTGCAATACCCAATAACTATCCCAAAGAAATATCAAATAGGCAGTTTCAGATGTAGGTCTGGAATTCCACAGAGAGATGTGGGCTGGAGATACAACCTTAAGGATCATTAGAATATACAAGAATATACAAGATAGTAAAAGTCAAGAGAAGGAAGATCAAGGACTGATTCCTGGAAGACTTCAATGTGGAAGACGTGGAGAATGAAGAGAAAGAAGCAAATCGGGCAGAGATGTACAGACTAGAAAGGCAGGGGGGAAACCAGGTGAGTGAGTGATATTCTGAAAGCTAAATGAAGACAGAATTTTGGAGAAGAGAGTTTTCCAATGGGTCAAAGATTGCTGATAGGTTAAATAAAATGAGATCTAAGAAATTATGTCTAGATTTATTAAAATGAAAATCAGTGGTAACCTTTGAAAAATCAATTCTGGAGTAATGGGAGTGAAAATTACTAGTGATAATTCAATAGTGAATGGGAGGGAAATAAGGATCACTGAGTGTACATGGTTCTTTTAAGGATTTCATAGCTAAGTGGAATGATTATAGATGACTTAATTTTCTTGTTTAGTTCAATCCTTACATAATGATGGCATAGTATTTTTGTAATATCTTGAAGTTTTTTAAGTTTCATACATGTAGCAATATTTTTTTTTAAGTGCCTGACGAAGGGTACGCCTGAGTGGCTTAGTTGGTTAAGTCTCTGATTCTTGGTTTGGCTCAGGCCATGATCTCAGGGTTGTGAGATCAAGCCCTGCACAGGGCTCTGCTCTCAGTGCCAAGCCGGCTTGTCCCTCTCCCAACCACCGCACCTCAAACCCAACTCTCTTTCTAATATAAACAAATAAAATCTTTTTAAAAAGCCAGACCAAGGCATTAAATAATTCATGAAGTTATACAAGCAAAAGACTCCTTAAAAATTTTCTATATATATATTATATAACCTGATTATCATTTTTCTCATGCTTAGAAAGACCACAGAAAAACTCTAAGTTCCAACAGCAGTATTTCATGCTTGATAAAATTCATCTAACTCTAGGATATCTTCTACTATACAAAATCACTAGTCAGATTAAAATTCTCTAAGGAAAGTACAAGGGGTTTAGAATGTAGAAAATATTCCTACTTTGTAAATTGAATTCTCATAAATTCTATAATATGAAGTTACTATTGAAAATTTTGGTGGGGTGCATGTAGAAATAGATTCTCTTTAAAAAGGAAGGATAATAGCATGCATGCATGGTACCTTAAGAAGATTCAACACATTAGCAACATCTTAGTTTATAGCACAGGGATCAAATGAAATGTTTGTATAGAACATGGGACAAGTTGCCATATGAAATCTCTTGGCAATATTCAGATCAATTTGAGGGTCCAACATTTGAGCACTCATGCACTAGGAACAAAAACCAAAACCTGTGACTAGCAATTTTGTTGGTAATAAGAGTCCCAGTATAGCAGGTAACTTCCTTTTGCAACACATCAGATTTTAAATGTATTCTATTTTTCACAAACTCAACCATTCTCCTACACCATACACAATGATAAATTCTAAATGGACGAAAGACCTCAATGTGAGACAGGAATCCATCAAAATCCTAGAGCAGCCCATAGGTAGTAACCTCTTCGACATCAGCCACAGCAACTTCTTTCAGATCATGTCTCCAAAAGCAAAGGAAAAAAAAGTGAAAATGAACTTTTGGACTTCCTCAAGATAAAAAGCTTCTGCACAGCAAAGGAAACAGTCAACAAAACAAAGAGACAACCAACAGAATGGGAGAAGATATTCACAACTGACACTACAGATAAAGGGCTGGTACTTCCCAAACTCCACACCCAAAAAACAAATAATCAAGTCAAAAAATGTGCAGAACAAAAGACTCATGAAAAGTTTAGTGCCTGCAAGAACCCAAAGAAGACCTTTACTAACTTCACTAAGTACTGTCCAAATATATATCCTAAATTATTCTAAATCTTGAAACAAGAATGTTGTGCATGCTTTCAAATATTATTCATGGTGGGGGGGGGGTGCCTGGGTGGCTCAGTGGGTTGGAGCCTCTGCCTTCGGCTCAGGACCCTGGGGTCGGGGCCCGCATTGGGCTATCTGCTCAGCAGAGAGGAGCCTGCTTCCCTTCCTCTCTCTCTGTCTGCCTCTCTGCCTGCTCATGATCTCTGTCTGTCAAATAAATAAATGAAATCTTTAAAAAAAAAAAAGTGCTCCACATCACTCCATATAAGGGAAATACAAATCAAAACCATAATGAAATACCACCTCACACCAGTCAGAATGGCTAAAATTAACAAGTCAGGAAATGACAAATCCTGGTGAGCATGCAAAGAAAAGGGAACCCTCCTACACTGTTGGTGGGAATGCAAGCTGGTGCAACCACTCTGGAAAATAGCATGGAGATTCTTCAAAAAGGGAAAACTAGAGCTACCCTATGACCCAGAAATCGCACTACAGGGTATTTACCCTAAAGATACAAAAGTAGTGATCGGAGGGGCACAGGCACCTGAATGTTTATAGCAGCAATGTCCACAATAGCCGAACAATGGAAAGAACCTAGATGTTCTTTCAAGATAAATGAATGGATATCAACAGATGAATAGATAAAGAAGATGTGATACACACACACACACACACACACACACACACACATATACATACGATGGACTACTATGCAGCCATCAAAAGAAATGAAATCTTGCCATTTCCGATGACATGGATAGAACTAGAGGGTATTATGCTGAGCAAAATAAGTCAATCAGAGAAAGACAATGATTGTATGATCTCCCTAAGATGAGAAAGTTGAGAGGCAACATGGGGGACTTGAGGGGTAGGAAAGAAATAAATGAAACAAGATGGGATCAGAAGGGAGACAAACCATAGGAGACTCTTAATATCACAAAACAAACTGAGGGTTGCTGGAGGGGGGGGGTAGGTAGGGAGAGGGTGGTTGGGTTATGGACATTGGGGAAGGTATATGCTATAGTGAATGCTATGAAATGTATAAACCTGGCGATTCACAGACCTGTACCCCTGGGACTAATAATACATTATATGTTAATAAAAAAATAAAGGAATAGCATGGAGGAATTAGAAGGAATGGGAAAATGAAGGGGGGAAAATCAGAGGGGGAGATGAACCATGAGAGACTATGGACTCTGGGAATCAAACTGAGAATTTTAAAGGGTAATGAGGTAGGAGAGTTCAGTGAGCCCAATGATGGGTATTAAGTAGGGCATGTGTTGCATGGAGCCCTGGGTGTTATACACAAACAACAAATCACAAAACACTACATCAAAAACTAATGATGTATTGTATGGTGACTACCATACCATAATTAAAAAAAAAAAAGAAGAAGAAAGAAAGAAGAAGAAATGATGGGATAGAAAAATAAATAAGTAAATAAAAGTATTCTAAAATTTGCATAAAACATGACATCAAACCAAAAACTTTAAATATACTTTGTTAAACAATCAGTACCTTGTAGACTTAAACTCATTTTTTCCAACAGTCACATACTACATTGTTTTACAGGGGTAAAAATTTCCTTCCCTATTGACAGATATTTAAGACTATCTCTAACTTTTTAATATGAAAATAATGCTATAATAAATATCCTTAACATATGTCATATTTTATATATATAAAATGTATAATAAATGTCCTTATAATGTGTGTGTGTGTGTGTGTGTTTACACAAGTCACATTTTCCCGTAGGATCTAGTCCTGGCAATGAAGTTCTTGGGATAAGGGGTCAGAATATTTAAAAATTTATTTTTAATTATTTCAATTTATTTATTTTCAGAAAAACAGTATTCATTATTTTTTCACCACACCCAGTGCTCCATGCAATCCGTGCCCTCTATAATACCCGCCACCTGGTACCCAAACCTCCCACACCCCCGCCCCTTCAAACCCCTCAGATTGTTTTTCAGAGTCCATAGACTCTCATGATTCACCTCCCCTTGCAATTTACCCAACTCCCTTCTCCTCTCTAACACCCCTTGTCCTCCATAATATTTGTTATGCTCCACAAATAAGTGAAACCATATGATAATTGACTCTCTCTGCTTGACTTATTTCACTCAGCATAATCTCTTCCAGTCCGGCCCATGTTGCTACAAAAGTTGGGTATTCATCCTTTCTGATGGAGGCATAATACTCCATAGTGTATATGGATCACATCTTCCTTATCCATTCGTCTGTTGAAGGGCATTTTGGTTCTTTCCATAGTTTGGTGACCGTGGCCATTGCTGCTATAAACATTGGGGTACAGATGGCCCTTCTTTTCACGACATCTGTAGCTTTGGGTTAAATACCCAGGAGTGCAATTTCAGGGTAATAGGGAAGCTCTATTTTTAATTTCTTGAGGAATCTCCACACTGTTCTCCAAAGAGGCTGCACCAACTTGCATTCCCACCAACAGTGTAAGAGGGTTCCCCTTTCTCCACATCCTCGCCAACACATATTGTTTCCTGTTTTGATAATTTGGGCCATTCTAATTGGTGTAAGTTGATATCTCAATGTGGTTTTAATTTGAATCTCCCTGAGGGATAATTTAAACTTTTGAAACACACTGCTAAATCACTCTTCAGAAAAGGTTTACCAATTTTATTTAACAACAGTGTATAAGAATGCCCTTTTCTTCACATTTGCTGTTAATTTTTTAATAAAATATTTATCATTATGATTGCAAAAAATGGTATCTCAGTATTTAAATTTTTCTGATTAGTACCCAAGATGAAATAGCCTTACTAAAAAATATAAAATTTGTTAATCATGAATGTTAGCTCCAACTAGAATTTGTTTTATAGGAAAATAAAAATTACCTACTATTTAAATATTGCTATAGGCTTACCCATGAGATTCTTCATTTTCTGTAATAGGACATAGGTTGTTATCAGTTTTTCCACTCCCTATTGGATGCATTAGTCCAGCAGCAGCAGAAGAATATATGCTTTCTAATACTGCCATTTCATCATTTTGGTGCTTCTCCGTTTCTTCAACCTTTAATAGAAGTTTGATACGAAGGATAATTGTTACTAGTTTATTCATTAAAATGAACTTTTTTTATCAATTATACATGTTTTAAAGATTTTATTTATTTATTCATCAGAGCGAGAGAGAGCACAAGGAGGAGGAGGTGCCAGCAGTGGGAGAAGCAGGCTCCCTACTGAGCAGGGAGCCTAATGCAGGACCCTATCCCAGGATCCTGGGATCATGACCCAAACCAATAGTAGACTCTTAACTTACTGAGCCACCCAGGCATCCCAGAACTTTTTTCATTAATTATATCATTTGACTCTTGGTTTGTCATAATTTTAATTGATAAAAATATTTTATGTTTATCATTACAAGTAACTGCAATATTTATAAATTCTGCTTCATTTCTATTTCAATAAAAAGAGAGAATTGGGACGCATAGGTACCTCCTTGGTTAAGTATCTGCCTTGGGCTCAGGTCATGATCCCAGAGTCCTGGGACAGAGTTCAGGCCTCCTTCTTCTGCCAGTACTTCCCCCTGCTTGTGTGCACATGCTGTCTTGCTCTCTCTATCTCTCAGTCTCTCTCCGACAAATAAATAAAATCTTTAAAATAACTAGTTTGATTTATGCTTTTTTGCCACTTGCATGTCAAACTCTTGATCTTCTTTCACTTCAAACGTAACCCATGGGTTCCTTACTTTTTTATATTCTCTGTCACTATCAAAACTCATTTTTGTTAAAAATCTGCTCAGAGTCTGATTTGTTATCATTTTCAGAGTCTGATTTATTTTCACTTAAGGAAAGATCAGAAGATGACCGGCAACTACAATCCGAGGATGAATGAGAAAGAATGACATTTTCGAGTCTAGATTCTTCCTGTTCAGGGGATGCCTGAAGTGTGACAAAGACAGGCACTGCAAATGCATCTTTTTTCTCACAATAAAATCTATCATTTGTCAATTTAGAAGGTTATTCCATTAAGTCTTCTCCTTCTGTAAAGGGACCATGTAGGGACTCTTCCTTAGGATAAGCAGTAATGTTGTTTTTGTTTTTGTTTTTGTTTTTCAAAAATTTCACCAAACTTCTGCTTTAAGTCTCTGGTGATGAGTTTTAACTTATTTTTCCACTCTAATTTGTCTTGTTTGGTCCACATGTCCTCACACTTTTGAACAGAGGGATGTTCTGAATATAAAAATATATCATCCTCTCTATCACATTCCTTCTTCATTCCTGGTTCTTGGGCCATTTTTGACAGATACAAAAATGGAAAGTGAAAGTGCTGTATTTGATTTTCAGATGTCCCTTCTGTTAGCATACATGTTTATAAAATAACTTTATCCTTAAGTAATCGAGTATGGACAAAGGAAAAATTAGAAAATAATTAAAATTTAACTGTTAAATTCCTTAATCTATGTTAAGATGCTCCCAAGTGACTGGATTGTAACTAATAAGCGAAAAATAACTTGCCCTAGCCTGAAATAGAAGAAAAACACAAATCCATAAACTTAGTTTTGTCACTTTTTTAAACTAAACAATTCATCACATGTTACATCTACCAAAAAATGAATTACATGATTTTCAATGTTACAAACTTAAAAACATTCTAACTTACCATACCTTAAACAGTGAGCCCCAATAGTGCATTTGATTATGTTTTTTAAAGATTAATAACTAGAGAATAGGCAAACTTATTATTAGGATCTGAAATCAATAAACATCAATCAGAAAAGAAAAATAAATTCCTAAATTTTAATTCAAATTATATAGTATGATAGTATTATACATCACTATAAATTATCTGCCTGTATCCAGCTATTGTAATGTCCACTGAGAGTAGATAAGAAAAAATGTTAATAATATTTACAGATTCCCTATACTGAAATGAAATAACTGAAAAGGTGCCTATCTATTACCCAACTACAAAGGTCCCATCCTGGAAGGTGTGATTCTACAATAGGCTATTGTGTTGATTTTATGACCCTACTCTCTGAAGTCAACTACACAGAGATCACAAGGCAAAATAAATCTTTAATCTTGGCATTAGTGACAGGCAATACAGAACTGCACATTTTGAACCACTGAGAACTGCACATTAAGAACCACCAAGAACCACTCCTTCTACATGAGTCTAAGTCAGTAGTCATCATTGTTATACTGCTCATAATTTCAACTGCTTAAACAGACGGTTCAGTATTTGATGTTACCTTTTTAGCATGTAAAAACTTACAAAAATGGAAGAAGCAAACAATATTCAGCATTTTTTTTCGGTCCAATTACAAGGATAAAGTTTAACTATAAGCTACTATAAACTCTAACAATATTTTAAATTTGGTAACTTGTAAAATTTTACAAAAACTAAATATTAAATTATAATCTATCAACTTCAATACGTTCTGTTCAGAAGATAATTTCAATTGAACTATGTTACGTTCTTAAAGCAGGGAAAACAATATAAAATTGGAAATTTAAATTTAAATTTATATATACCTGCAGGTGTTTATTTTCACTTTCATTACAACTTTCTTCCTCTTTTTCTGTTGTCATTTCTAAGTCTATTTCTGCTGAAAAATCTATATATTTTAATAAAATGGACAAATTAGAATGGTTAGATAAAAGCTATAACCTTCATAAAGATAGAAAACAATATCTTATCAATTAAGAGTTTAAATTAAGCTTAATCTTTAGCTGAATATTTAATTTAAGAAATACTTTTAATTAACAAAAATTTCAGCAAACCATTTGGGAAATACTAAATGTCACTAGGTTAAAGGCATACAAACATCTCAAAGAATCATTCACAAATTCACCCACCTAATATCAATGAATAAAACAATCAGAAACAAATTTTAAAATGCAGCAGAAAGAGGGGCACCTGGGTGGCTCAGTGGGTTAAGCCTCTGCCTTTGGCTCAGGTCATGATCCCAGGGTTC